>NW_024412422.1:11110573-11113532 GCF_014898765.1 Herpailurus yagouaroundi
CGATTCTGTGTCCCCTCTCTCTCTGCCCCTCCCCCGTTCATGCTCTGTCTCTCTCTGTCCCAAAAATAAATAAACGTTGAAAAAAAAAAAAAAATAAAAAAAAAAAATCCACAGAGCTTGGGGTGCCTGGGTGGCTCAGTCGGTTAAGCGTCCAACTTCGGCTAAGGTCATGATCTCGCGGTCCATGAGTTTGAGCCCCGCGTCGGGCTCAGCTCAGAGCCTGGAGCCTGTTTCAGATTCTGTGTCTCCCTCTCTCTCTGACCCTCCCCCGTTCATGCTCTGTCTCTCTCTGTCTGAAAAATAAATAAACGTTAAACAAAAAATTTTAAAAATAAATAAATAAATAAAATCCACAGAGCTTAACTCGGGGCATTTTATTATCAACCAACACGAATTGGTGATGTTGAAGATAGAAGTATTAGTCACACTCCATCCAGAGAGGTAACTTTGCTGAAGCCACAGTCCCTTGGGTTTTCCTTTAAGTTGTCTTCTGAGATCTTAATTACTCTCCAAGTCAGGAAAGAAAAGAAGAATGAAAAATGAAAATCAGTTTATTGACAGAGATGTGTCCCCGAAACTGCCAAGGATAAGAAATGTTGGTCTTCAAGAAACCTGGCCATCAATCAGTTTCCCCTACAGGTCCCTGCTTATGAGTTGAGGAAGGAGAATGTGTCCTGAAATCGTCCTAACCCAACCAGTAAATCTACCCCACCCTGCAGCCTCACCCAAGACAAGTAGAGGCAAGAGGACCCCAGGAAGGTGGACCAAACCACCCCCCTCAACTTCTTTCAGATTGAGAAAAATAGGTGACAAGGAGAAGACCTGTTGCCTGACCCCTCTTACCCATCCAGATGAGACCCAACAAGCCTGAAATACGACATTTCCCCCAAAAGCCCAAACACCTCCCCTCCCCGCAGATGCCCTTGGCAAGAAAACCGCCTGTCGGAAGAACTCCTTTTTGGGAAACTCAACTCCAGAATAGTTGAATGAACTTAAAGGATCCAGCAACACCTCGGAGAAATGTCCAGGAATATGATCTACTTTGTACTTAGAGCCCCTGGCTCCTAGAGACAGATTTTTCAGATAAGGCTTTGGCATGCTTGCCAACAGGTTGGCAACAACTTAACACTGAAAACAGCCCAAGGAACTTTAAGAATAGCCAGTTCCAGCATGGTGGGATGCTTTGCAACCTTTGGGAAGAATAAACAAGATATAAATGTACTAATTGAGAAAGATAAGTCAGGTACACTGTTCAATGAGACAGTGCTTCAGTACAGTAAGTGCTAGCATCTCATTTATGTAAAAAAAAAAATCTGGTGCATGCGCACGCACGCACACACACACACACACACACAGAAAATACAAGATCACATACCTACGTGTTAACAGTGCTCTTGGAGAGAGTGGAATAGGGTCTGGGAGAAGTTTTACAGTACTCAGCATTTTTGCAGTGAGCAAATGTTACTTTTATGATCTCAAAAAATGTGATAAAGAAAAGCAGCTGTGGGGAGATTTCACTCTTCTCCCCCCAACTTACATCCCCAGACAGAATCTGGAGAGCAGGAATCGTGCTATCTACAAGTCCCACATGCATGTACATTTGAAGGCCAGTCCCTCACCTCCACGTGACCACAGAGAAGGAAGATCTTAATTAGATCTCGTGCCCACAAAGGCTTGGGAGGCTGACAATTTTCCCTGAAGGATATTTCTGCATGATCTTTTTGATGTTCAAGTCTTCCAAGCATTAGCTCCTCATTAGGCAGCCTACCGAAAGAACAAGAGCTGCTGCATTTGGGGCCTGTGTGATGCAAAAGGAGTTTTATCTCTTGTTTCTATTGCCTCGCCAAAGTGACCATTTGTAACACTCCTCCCAACATACAGCTGAGCCTTTAGCCACCACCTGTGCACAGATCTGCAGCCCCGCTCCGGGCCAGACAAGCAGGTCCGCAGCTGAAAGTGAGTTGGCCAGGGACTGGCTCTACAGCACCCTAAATCAGCAGTGACCCCTGAGTTCCAACCCTGAGTTGCATTCTGTAGTAGCACAGAATGTTCTGGGTAGAGGCTTTCTCTTGGGATTCTAGATGTGAACCCCAACTTTGACACTGGGCAGCCCATGAAACCTCTCTGCAGCTCAACCTTGTTTGTTCACCTGTAAAACGTCTTCGATCACGGTACCCACCTAACTAGGCTGTTTTAAGGCTTGAGCGGTACAACAAAACGGCGGCAGGTGCAGAAGCTGTGCACAGAGCTCGGGAGCTGTTACTGCTCTTAAGTGCTTACCAAGCGCATGAGGCCCCGGGGTTGCCCTCTGACCCACTTCCACTTTTCGGAAGAAACTCAGGTTCACAGAAGGGCAGTTTGCTGCACCTACAACACAAACTCTTTTCATAATCATTTCCTTCTCTGTGAATTCCAGCACTTTACCCAAACTCAAAGATCAAAAGAGAAAATATTCCAGAGTCCTGCTCGAGCAAGAAATTGGCCTCTGGGAATCAGTGTTACCCAGGAAAGCCTCTCCTTGGTTTGCTGGAAGAAAGCCAGCTCCTTGGAAGGCGCGGACACCCTCTGGGGACTGCACCCCGGAGGCGCGAGTCCCCGCACCCTTTCCCAGTTCCCAGCAGTTGGACATGGGCTCTCCCCGCCCTGCGGCCTTGCCTTTTCCTTAGCGAATGGGTGAACTTTGGCTGAAAAGGGCCTTTTCCTTTTGTTTTTCCGTTCGGACTTCCTTGGACGCGGGCAAGAATTAAGGATTCAGAAATAACCACGGAAAAGACAGAAAAGCTCCTGCTAAGAGGGACTTTCGTGGACATGTCGTCCGGGTGGGTGGCGAAGGCCCTGTGCAGACACCGCGGCGACTAAGAGGCCGGGAGGGATGGGGGGGGGGGGGGGGGGGGGGGGCGAAAAGATGAAAACAAAAAAGGAGGGGGGGCCGGCGTCCGGGCAAGTCCGAACAACAAAG
>NW_024412422.1:11113632-11115020 GCF_014898765.1 Herpailurus yagouaroundi
GGGCTGGGCGAGAAAATGGAACCAAGAGAACTGGCGCAGGAAAGCGGCCGGCGGCCGGACGAAAACAAGTAAGTGGCCGAAGTCACATCTGGATAATGAAACGGGGGGCGGGGGCTGCCAGAGGCGGTGAAGGGGCCAAAACGCTAGCGGGGAGGGAAGGTGTGCGTAAAGATCAAGCGCAGCAAACCCCTCGAGCCCCAACTGGGTAAACTGGAGCCCGAAGAGGCCCAGAGCCTTCCCAGCCGGCGAGCGCCGTCTCCGCGAGAGAACAAAGCCCCGGGGCCAACGGCCTCACCTGGTTGAAGAGGACTTCAGGCTGCTGGTTGGGGGCCGGTACCGCCTGGGTGGCGGCGGCCGACAGGAGGCGGCGGCCCAGGCGGGGCCCGAGACTGGCAGCGGCGCGGAACATGCTGCGGCGGGAGCGGGCGCGCGAGACGTTGCGCTGGCAACTTGGACAAGGCTGCCGGCTGGGGCGGTAGGGGGAGAAGGGGGTCACGGCGAGCGCGACCTCTCCCCGCCCCCGGCGCGGCCGCCAATGGGCAGGCGCGAGGAGGGGCCGAGGGGGGGGCGTGTCTGCCACCTCCCCCGGGTTCCTGGCGGAGCTGCCCCGCGGCCCACCCCCTCCCCCTCCCACCCTAGGCCCTGGGCTGATCCCTGCTCCGCACCCCTTGGTGCACCGCTACTGGCCCCCGCGTGCGCGCCGGATGTGTGGACTCACCCGACCTTGCGAACTCAGCGCGCATGGACCCCCTAATGTGTGCCCTAACCCTGATGTGGACGGGCCTGATCCGGAGCGACCCTGGCCCTGACTTCTGGGGGCTACTCTTAAAGGGGAGAGACACCGACCTCAAACCAAACACGAAGTAATTTCAGAAAGGGGTGAGGAATGTGAAGGAAACAGGGTGAATACAGGGTTGGAGCAGAGAGCACGGCTTTTAAGTGACCCGTGAGACCCGAATTGTTTTCAGAAGGTCTTACAAGCAGTGGTGTAACTTCTGTGAACTCGTTTCTCATTCTGTGGAGAATGGACAAGAAAGCGGGGCGGGGAGGGCAAGGGTTTTGCAAACTTTCATTCAGGGGACATTCTGGAGCAGGACAGTGGGGAGAATAGGGAGGAATCAGAGGAGGTTTGCTAGGAAGGGGGATGGACGCAGGGTCAGATGTGTGCATTTCAACCAGATAATACCAACAAAAGCAGGAGGAGGAGGTGAAGAAACCTGCAGGTGTCTGCCTTGCTGTTGAGGCTCTTGCCCCTGGAGCGGAAGCTGAAGAGGTTGACCAATGCCCAGGGATTAAATACCAGGCAAAGTTGTTGATCTAAGGTCTGAAGGAGACTCACTGTGTGTGTGTGTGTGTGTGTGTGTGTGTGTGTGTGTGTGTGTGTGTGT
>NW_024412422.1:11115030-11147953 GCF_014898765.1 Herpailurus yagouaroundi
TGTGTGTGTGTGTGTGTGTGTGTGTGTGTGTGTGTGTGTGTGTGTGTTTTGCTTTGCTTTGCTTTGCTTTGCTTTGCTTTGAAGAGCTAACATGATATCAAAAGGATAAATAATTAACAGAGCTGCTATAACAGATATGCCACGGAGTTCCAGTAACCAAACACAATACAGTCCCAATTCACTTCGAGTCTCACACAGATGTTCCCCTCCAGACAGAAGCCCAGGGACCCAGGCTCTTTTCTTTGTATGACTCTGATGTTCAGACGTGATTCCCAAAGTCACTGGGGAGCTCAGCGTCATTTCAGACACCCAGAGGAGAAAAATGCGTTAAAGATGGCACATAGGGAGTTTTTATGGCTGAGCCTGTTTACTGGCTAGAATTTAGTCGCTTGGCCATTCCTCCAGATAAAGGAGTCTGGAAAATGAGCTGTGTGCCCAGGAAGAGGGGGCAATAGGTTTGGAGATCAGCTGCAGAGATAAACTGAAAAGTGAACCGCACTCTTTTCTGAAAGCAGCCCTCAGTCCGCCACCTTCCTTTCTTCAAGACATCCTGTTTTTTTCACCTAATAATACGTGTGGGAGATGGTTCTTCACCCTCACACAAGGAAGGTGTCTCCATTCTCTTAAACAGTTACACAGAATTCCACTGGATTCATGTACCATTTTTATTTAATGAATTCCCCAAGGATGGATTTTTAGGTTGTTTCCAATCTCGGGCCATTATAAACAATGCCAAAATGTGTATCTTTTACTTACTTGGGAAATTCGTAGAAATGGAGCTGATAAAGGATATTTACAATTTAAATCTACACATCGGCTCTTGAACAACACGGGTTTGAACCGTGCAAGTCCACTTTAGATGCAGATTTTTTACAGTACTGTAAATATATTTTCTTTTCCTTATGATTTTCTTAACATTTTCTGTATCCTACTTTATTGTATGAATGCAGTACATAATACATATAACATACAAAATATGTGTCAGTTGACTCTTTATGTCATCAATAAGTCTTCTGGTCAACAGTGGGCTATTAATAGTTAAGTGCTGGGGGAGTCAAAAGTTACATGTGGATTTTTGACTCTGTAGGGGGATCTACGCTCCTAACTCCTGTGTTGTTCCAGGGTTTACTTTAGATATTGCTGTATTACCCTCTGTAGAGGCTTGATTAACTTACAACTGCCCCACGCCGTCACATATGAGTTTCCTCACACCCTCAGCAATACAATTTATCAGACTTTTTAAAGCTTTATTAATCATATAGGTGAAAAGTAGCAATTCACTCTCGCATTAATTTGCATTTCCCTTCCCAGGAGTGAGCTTGAACAGCTTTGCCTGTATGAAGTCCTGCATTCTTCCTCTGCTACAAATGAACCATTCAGGTACCTTGCTCAGTTTTTTATTGGATTGTTGTTGGTTTCTTTAAAACTGATTTCTAGCTGCTTTCTATATATCAATGCAATGAACATTTGGTCATTTCATATATGATCCAAATATTTTCTGCCATCATCATTGATCTTTTTACTTAGCTTATGCCTTCTTTGGTTTTGTTTTTGTCTTAAAGGTTTTGTTGTTGTTGTTGTAGGAGGGGCTGTCCACTGTTTTTTTTTTTTTTTTTTAAGTTTATTTACTTATTTAAGTAATCTCCACACCCAACGTGGGGCTCCAACCCACAACTCCAAGATCAAGAGTTGCACGTTCTTCCGACTGAGCCAGCCAGGTGCCCCTCTCCAGTGTTTTCTTTTATGTCTCTGGCTTTTATGTCATGCCTAGAAAGCCTCTTCCACTCAGATTATCTTTTGTTTTATTATTTTTTTATTTTTTTTTTTACTGTTTATTTATTTTGAGACAGAGAGAGAGCAAGTGGGGGAGGAGCAGAGTGGGAGAAAGAGAGAGAATGTCAAGCAGGCTTCTCACTGTCAGCGCAGAGTCCAACATGGGGTACTCGATCCCAAGGATTAGGAGACCATGACCTGTTGCTCAACCCACTGAGCCACCCACACGCCCCTCAGATTATTTTTTATTTTTTATTTTTTTTAATGTTTATTTATTTTTGAGACAGAGAGAGACAGAGCATGAATGGGGGAGGGTCAGAGAGAGGGAGACACAGAATCTGAAACAGGCTCCAGGCTCTGAGCTGTCAGCACAGAGCCCAGCCAGTTGTGGGGCTCAAACCCACGAACTGTGAGATCATGACCTGAGTCGAAATCAGACACTCCACTGACAGAGCCACCCAGGTGACCCTGGGTGACCAGGTGATCTTTGACAGCTCTTTATGCTGTGTTATCTATATAGTGCTGCTATGATACAGAATTCCCAGAAGCCATTTCTCTACTCAGCCATCTTGGTCAAAAGAAACTCTGCTTCCAGAGTACTTGTCCAACAGATCACAGGTTTGGACCCCAGGTTGCTGGAGTCTGGGACTCCTCCATCTGTGCACTCTGATACTCATACCATAGCGAGACTGACAGAGGATACAAGTCTGTAGCCATGTGGCAGCACAGAGGGTGATGTAAATACCAACTAAGATGTCTCAGAGGTGTTCAACCATTGCTTCAGCCCTGGGCTTCCACAGGGTTTCACTGTGGCTGCAGAGGGGCAAGTGGCAACATGGCCCTGGCATGCCCAGTCATCCCTGGGGAGCTCTGGAGCCCCGGGTGCTGACGGACATGGGCCATCTCTGAGCCACCAGTGAGGACTTTCAGATGGGGTATGTGATGGAGATCACAGAGCCTGTGAGATCATTTCCAGCTGCTGTCTTGAGGGGGGGGGGGGGCAGCCAGGCCAGTTGCCTGGGATTCAGTCTTTCTTTCAGCTTCTTTGTGATTATTCTGGAATGATCTGACAGTATCCAAAATCAGGGCTTGGGAGAGCACAGGCAGCCTGTGGGTGCCAAGCCCACAAGTTGCTGCAGGGAGAATGAGGAGGAGGCAGAACAGGGAGGCCTCAAAGCCCCTGCCTCGGTTGTCAGTCCTGGTGGAACCGTGTGGACATCTGACTGCCACTGGATCGCTGGGGAGGGTCCAGCCCTACAGAAATCCAGCCCCCAGTGCTTGTCAAGAGAGGAACAGAGAAGTACGTGTTCAGTTGCCCTGGATAGAATATTGCTGTGAGAAGGAAAAATCGTCGGCTGTTATGATCACGTGTTTCTCCCTTTCCCACAGCTGAGAAGACAGGTCCAGCCACGTAGGGATGATGGCAAGGTGTTTAGTATGCCACAAGTAAAACTGGTCAGGTACTATCATTACCATGCCAAGCTTGTTCATGCCCAAACACACACCCACAACCACACATTGACTCCCACTCCTGAGAAGCACAGGGCTGAGAGCATCGTGCCATTAGTTAGTACATTTGGCCTAGTAGAAGTGTCGATTGTTTGTTGAAGGTGGAAAAAACATCAGATTAGCACCAGATTAGATTTCCTATATTCTTTGGATCCTTTGCTCTGTCTCTTCTTAAGGCCCTGCCCCCACTTCCTTTTTTTTTTTTTTTAATTTTCACAGGTGGTTCTTTTAGAGCTGTGTGCAGTGTTAGGGAACTTTTTTTTTTTTTAATTTTTTTTTTCAACGTTTATTTATTTTTGCGACAGAGAGAGACAGAGCATGAACGGGGGAGGGGCAGAGAGAGAGGGAGACACAGAATCGGAAACAGGCTCCAGGCTCTGAGCCATCAGCCCAGAGCCCGACGCGGGGCTCGAACTCACGGACCGCGAGATCGTGACCTGGCTGAAGTCGGACGCTTAACCGACTGCGCCACCCAGGCGCCCCTAGGGAACTTTAAGCCAGCTATAATTTTCCTTTATTCTTTCTTCATCCTGGGGAACTTTGGAGAACAGAAGGATCTCTTTAAAACTCAAATCAAGCCACATCACACCACTTTCTAAACTCACCACTTTGTCACATTTAGAATCATTGCCAAACTCCTGACCAAGGCCTTGAGGCCCCATGTAATATGACATTTCTATTGGCTCTGCTCCTTACCCCAGACATACCGGGCTGCTCACCAGGGCCTCTGCATTTGCCCCTCCTTCTTCTGGAGTACCCTTGCCTGCCTGTTCTTGTCATGCAGCAGTGGCTCAAATGCATCTTCTGGAACGAGCTCCCAAGAGCCCCAACCATCCAACTGCCCAACCGTGCCTACCACATCACCCACCACGGTCTTGGGATACTCACTGCCATCCTCCAGTGAGATGTGAACTCCTGTTTTGTTTACCTGAACATGCCCCAAGGGCTAGACCATGCCAGGCCCAGAGTCAGGATGCAGTTAACGTTGGTGAGTGGGATTTCTAATAGCACTGGAGCCTCCGAGTGAGGGGCTGCTGGAGGTTCTATCTCAGAGACTTCCATGACTTGTCATTCTTTGGGCTGCATTTAGGGTCCTGCCTGAGTGCCTCCAGCCTTTGCAGCAGAGTATCTGAGGGAGACGTGAGGCCATCCCATAGCACGGCTTGTATTTTCATCCCTTAACAAGCAAGGTTAGCTTCAGAGACCATGAGAGAAATTCTGAGGGCCATGTGATAGGCCAAGCCACTAGCCAAGGCACTTCCTTTTTTTTTTGGCACTTCCTTTTTTTTTTAATTTTTTTTTTTAACGTTTATTTATTTTTGAGACAGAGAGAGACAGAGCATGAACGGGGGAGGGTCAGAGAGAGAGGGAGACACAGAATCTGAAACAGGCTCCGGGCTCTGAGCTGTCAGCACAGAGCCAGACGCGGGGCTCGAACTCACGGACCGTGAGATCATGACCTGAGCCGAAGTCGGCTGCTTAACTGACTGAGCCACCCAGGCGCCCTGGCACTTCCTTTTTTAAAATGACCTCCTCCCTCCTGTGGCTGGAGGCAAGGATTCGGGCTATGCTAGAACCCTGCCAGCATCTACAAAAGATTGTTTGCCAGGGTGGCTAGTGTTGTAATGGTAGTTGGTTTGGGTGTCTGAATTGAACTTGACCTTTCATGAGAAGCAAGCAGTGTGGTTGAGAAGGGCTTGCCTCCCCAGACTGCTGGGGCAAGAATGTCTGGGGAGGGGCGCCTGGGTGGCACAGTCGGTTAAGCGTCCGACTTCAGCCAGGTCACGATCTCGCAGTCCGTGAGTTCGAGCCCCGCGTCAGGCTCTGGGCTGATGGCTCGGAGCCTAGAGCCTGTTTCCGATTCTGTGTCTCCCTCTCTCTCTGCCCCTCGCCCGTTCATGCTCTGTCTCTCTCTGTCCCAAAAATAAATAAACGTTGAAAAAAAAAATTAAAAAAAAAAAAAAAAAAAGAATGTCTGTGGAGCCCTTTCACAAGCCACCCAAGACTCTCCAGTAGACTGATGGCACAGCCTGGGCTCTAGCTGGCGGACACTCTCTTGGGTAAAGCACTGCCCTGCTGGAGGTCAAGTCTGCAATGCAGCTGATCAGGCAGGCAGTCCCTACCCATCTGGACCAACCTGAAAAGGGGAAGGTAGCTGTTGGTCACATCATCACAAATTATGATTAGCAGACTGGGTCCGAATAGCCAGTGGCTTATTTCTGCATGCCAGCTGGGCTCACGGCTCACCTATGTCTCAAAGAACTCAGACCTCAAGCAGGTGAGCATTTCTACTTTCCCCCAAGAGGAGGATATTGCTCTCTTAATTGTGATGTCATGTCACCTGCCATCTCCCTTCCCCCCAAATACCATGTGACTCTGAAGCAGATGGAAATGTGTGGAAGTTGCAGGGGTCCTCACACACAGAAAGCTTATTCCTTCGGTGACATTTACATGAGTGTCAGTGAGGTGGCTGATCCAGGATGTACCAGAGGTCACAACATCTGCATGCCCCATGTGTAGAGGCCAATGCACTCGGTAGGATCCTACATAAATACAAGTGTCAGGATGGGACTGATGCGCAGAGACAGAGGGACTGTGGCATGAACCTTTATTCTCAATTCCTTTTGAGAACGAACATTCACAAAGTCTCTCTGATGTACTTTTTTCCTCTTTTGTGTCCCTTTCCAAAATATTGTCTTAATTAGTGTTCTGGGCCATGGACATTCAAACGAAGAAAATCAGATGCCAGTGGCTTCATGATTTTGGTTCATTTCATTTTCCCAGGAGTGCTGTAGCCCTGGGTCCTTAGGCTGTGGCCAGTGATGGCTGCCCCATGCTTGCTGGGGAGGACGCTAAGGGGCAGGAAGCCCACAGTCACACTGCCTCAGCAGGGCTCCTAATATTTGTCCAGATTCCCACAGCCTTTACACCCTACTGCCAGACAGAAAGGAGGCATCGACTTCCCAGTCTGGCACGCAGTCTGGTACCCAGCTTTCCAGGCTCTGTATGAAACCCATTCAGCTCACAGCGAATCCCCTTCCTCCTTGCCTGAAACAGCAAAGTCACAGAAATGTCTTCTGTGGGGCCCCAAAAAGGTTGAGTTCACAGTGACTGTCCCAGGATGGAGCTGCCGGGCAGGGTGCAAGAATCACACATACCACACCTTTCAGGGCACATCCCCTAAAGTTTTGGGCACTGCAGGCACAACAACACAGGTCCCGTTGCTACAGTCCTGCTGACGTGAAGGCGGCACTTAGACTCCACCTTGGCCACTGCTGCCCGCTGTACCTCATCAAGGCTGTTGGCAAAGTGCAGCACAGGGGCCCCGGTGAAGAACTGAGCCGAGAGGTAGTTAGTGCTCAGCCCTGCTCCTCCGAAGGCCTGGAAGACCCAAGGCGGGAAGGAGGAACCCTGGGTGAGCCCCTATCCCTGAGGGCCCCAGGAACAAGGGCCTGCTCGTAATGGCTCAGAACCGCTCATAACAGCTGTTTTCCTAGGGATGTCTGACACCTGCATGATAACTAATGTTCTGGAAAACTTCAGGTGGGGCCATACCTGCCATCCCCATGGACACCAGACTCCCCAAATCCACTCCACTAGGTGACTTCTGATGCCAGGAAATCTCCAGGTTAAGATTTGGGAAGGAGGCATCACTGAATGATTAGGAGGCCGGGCTTTGTTGTAATGAGGACCTAGGTTCCCAAAAATCTGAGATCAGATACTTGCAGGCTCTGTCATTTCATTTTTCTGTGCCTCTGTTTCCTCATATTAAATGGGGTAGGAGTGGGTCCCCCTTTTAGGGTTGGTTCCAGGGGGAAACAGAAATCACATGTGTAGTGATCGTGTCACAGTAAGCAGCGGACCGAGTTTACATGTTGGGCAGCTGAAGGCAAGAGAAGTTCAAACGAGCCAGCAGTCCACAGTCTGTGCTCACCGGAATAGTGCCATCAGCCACCTGGTAGGCCTAGGACAAGACTACCACCTTCATCATGGCAATATCTAAAGCTGCAGCCTCCTGGGGTGCCTGGGTGGCTCAGTTGGTTAAGCCTCTGACTTCGGCTCAGGTCATGATCTCAAGGTTCGTGAGTTCGAGCCCCGTGTCAGGCTCTGTGCTGACAGCTCAGAGCCTGGAGCCTGCTTCGGAGTCTGTGTCTCCCTCTTTCTCTGCCCCTCCCCTCCGCCCGTGCTCTCTCTTTCTCTCTCTCCCTCTCAAAAATAAATAAACATTTAAAAAAATTAAAAAGGAAAGCTGCAGCCTGCAAGGACGAGGAGATGTGGTTAGAAGGGCACAACCTGAGGGCAGACCGCTTGGAAGAAAAATCAGTTTTACGAGGAGTAGAAACAACAGCTCAGAGGAGAGACCTGAGGTCCCGCTGGACCACAAGCTCTGTAAGGCAGCCCCTGCCTGCTGCGTGGGGTATGCCCAGCATCTAGTGAGATGGGGTGGAGGCCTCGGTGGTGGTGACTGCGAGGGTGACTCAGGATGTTGTGTGAGCAAGTGCTCAGCCAAGGACAGGCTCGGAAATGTGGGAATGTGGATGTTTTCCCAGATGACAGGGAGCACCACCAGCACACACAGAAGGCAGCACGTGGAGGGGCACATGCTTCCCTCAGGGTCACAGCCAGCTCAGTCTCCAACCTGACAATGGCCTACGGCCAGCCAGGACTCTGGGGAACTGAGCCACAAGGATCTGCCCTGGGTCGGGCGTTCGAGGAAGGCCCCTGAGAGCCTCCTCCGTATCTGGCACAAGAGTGCCGGGGAACCAGGAACTTGAGCCTGGGCTGCCCTCCCCAACCACTGAGGCCTCTCAGCTAAGGGGCAGAGGCTGCCCCGTGAAGAGCTGAAGGAAGGGTCAATGTGGGCATCGTGCCTGCCCATGAGAAGTACTCGGAAACATCTGCTTAAGGAATCATGTCATGCTTGAAAATAAATTTCTTTTGGTTAGTTCCTTTGCTGGTGCGGTTTGCCTGACACTGCACCAACGAGGCCTGGAAGTCCAGGCTGGACACAACTAAAGCAGGCATAAGGGGGCAGGGAGGCGGGGGGGGGGGGGCGGGCACGTGGACGCATTGGCCCATTGTCTTGGACAGAAGTTCACCAGGCCAGTAAACAGAAAGTTCAGAACTCTTTAATTGTCTCTTTCCCAGTTTTGAAAAGCTGCCTAAATACTTCCAAGCAGAATTAAAGCAAAGTTATTAGTGTCAAGGAGCCAAGCTTTTTCTCCATGATTTCCTGAACAGGGAAGGAAGAGTCAATGTCTAAGATTCCCAGGATGGATTCCCTCACCCCAGCCTAAGCCCTTATTATCCGTGGGGCCCCTCAGCCTCCCGTCTTATCCCCTGCCACATCCATGAGGTGGGCGGCTTTCTGCCCCAGCAGCCGGGCAGGCTGCATCTCCACGAGCCACCGGGCGATGGATGTCTGCCAGGGGCTTCTCGAAGGCCTTGCGGACTTCACCCTTGGACACAGGAGAGGCAGCCCGTGGGCGTGGCATCGGTGCCCTGCAGCAGAGATAGTGGAGGCACACACAGGCAGTTTTCAGGGAGAAGATCCAGACACAGACAATATTCACGTGCACTGTGGAGCTAGTCACCATGGTGGCTGCACAAATTACTTCCAGGAATCCCTTTCCTCCAGCGGTTCAGCCCCCTCTGGGCAGGCTTGGCTGCCAGGCCTAACAGTGTTTAAAAAAAATTTTTTTTTAATGTTTAAGAGAGAGAGAGAGAGAGATAGACAGAGTGTGAGCAGGGGAGGTGCAGAGAGAGCGAGAGGGAGACACAGAATCTGAAGCGGGCTCCAGGTTCCTAGCTGTCAGCAGCACAGAGCATGACGCGGGCTCAACCCTGAGATCATGACCGGAGCTGAAGTCGGACGCTTAACCGACTGAGCCACCCAGACGCCCCTGGAACAGTGTTTTTAGATCTGAACTGGCATCTGGCCCAGACGTTCTGGAAATGAGGTAGGTAGTGACTGTGGGCTCCTCACAGGCTGGGGAGTATGCCCACTCTCACTGTGGCCCAGCTTCACCTCCGCAGGGCGCTTGGGAGCAAGGTTGGGGTGCCAGAGCCCCCTGGTGGTCAGTTATTGCAGTGGGGATTCTAGAGCCTGAAACTCACAAGCAATTAGAAAAGGTTGTAAGGGATTCTTTTTTTTTTTTTTAATTTTTTCTCTTTTTTAAAACTAAAAACAATTACACAAATAATGTATCTCATGGTAGAAAAAGTATACTTTTCAAATAAAAAAAGAGAAAGGGGTGCCCAGATGGCTCAGTTGGAAGAGCCTATGACTCTTGATCTCAGGGTTGTGAGTTCAAGACCCATGTTAGGTATAGAGATTACTTAAACAAATAAATAAATTAACCTTTTTTTTTTTAAGGGAGAAAATAAGAATATACCAATCATCTAGTCCCTTCTAGTTACTTGGTGGATGTCCTTCTAGACTTTTTGTATGCATACACACACACACACACACACACACACACACATATATTTTTTGTTTTTACAAAAATGGGGTCATACTCATATATTGCTTTGTAGCCTGCTTTTTTTTTTCCATTTAAGAACATATAGTGAACATCTTTGTTAAGAAATAGGTTCCTCCAGCATCATTTTGGAATTTCACTGCAGCTCGTACTTGGATTTACCTGACCAGCCTCCAGTTGATCTCCTTATAGGTTGTTCCCAACATTTTGCTTTTACAGTCAGTGTTGAAGTGAACCCTCTATTGTCACATCTTTTGTTGACTCCTGTTTATTCCCTCATGCCCACTCCTAGGAGTGGAACTGCCACGTTGGTGCTGTGGCCCTTCTGAAGACTTCTGACATGTGTGATCAAACAGCTCTGCGGGAAGGCTGGTCTGAGTTTCAGCACAGGATGGGGCTGAAGTACCATACCTGAGCCCTTAGAGAGGAGCACTTTCTTTTCTTTATTTTTTTGTTTGTGTTTTTTTTCTCGTTTTAATTCCAGGATATTCTCATACAGTGTTACATTAATTTCAGGTGCACAATACAGTGATTCAGCAATTCCATACATTACACGGTGCTCATCATGATGTGAACTCTTTCCTTTTTTAATTAGGCTCCATGCCTAACATGGGGCTTAAACTCATGACCTCAAGATGGAGAGTCACGTGCTCTGCCAACTGAGCCAACCAGATGCCCCTTGATAAGTGTACTCTTTAATCCCCATCACCTATTACACTCATCCCCCCCCCCCGCCCACCTCCTCTCTGGTAACCATCAGTTTGTTCTCTATAGTTAAGAGTCTGTTTCTTGGTTTGTCTCTCTATCTGTCTTTTTCCTTTGTTTTGTTTCTTAAATTCCACATATGAGTGAACTTATATGGTATTTGTCTTTCTCTGACTGATTTCTCTTAGCATTATACTCTCTAGCTCTGTCCATTGCAAATGGCAAGATTTCATTCTTTTTATGGCTGAATAATATCCCGTTGTATATATACACCACATCTTCTATATCCATTCATCAGTCGATGGACACTTGGGCTGCTTCCATAGTTTGGCTATTGTAAATACTGCTGCTATAGAACATAGGGGGGCATGTATCCCTTTGAATTAGTGTTTCTGTATTCTGTGGGTAAATACCCAGTTGTGTGATTACTGGATCATAGGGTAGTTCTATTTTTAATTTTTTGAGGAACCTCCATACTGTTTTCCACAGCGACTGCACCAGTGTGCATTCCCACCAACGGTGCAAGAGGATTCCCCTTTCTCCGCATCCTTGCCAACACCTGTTGTTTCTTGTGTTGTTGATTTTAGCCATTCTGAGAGGTGCGAGGTGATATCACATTGTGATTTGGATTTGCACTTCCCGTGGTGTTGAGCATCTTTTAATGTGTCTGTTGGCCACCTGGATGTCTTCTTGGGAAAGATATCCGTTCGTGTCTTCTGTCCATTTTTAATTGGATTATTTGTGGGTTTTTTGGTGTTGAGTTGTGAGGAGCACTTTCTTTTGAAAGAAAAAAGAACTCGTCAGCTTCAACTCAAACAGGTGTGAATCATAGAAGGTTTGCTCGGTAGTCCAAACACATTGGACGGCCTTTTTTTCTTGGTACAGAGATTCCTGTGAGAGGTCTGTTCGGTCTCAAGGGTTTGCTTCATTTTTGTGAAACCGCTGCCACTGATTTGAATTACCATTCCCAGCAACAGCTCTGTCTTTTGTGTGGGCTTCCAACCTTGGAGGGGATCAAAGAATAAAGTTTTCTGTGGACATGCTGGGCAAGAAGGGTGATTTAGGGCTAGACACTAGAACCCCAGGGACAAAACCCACCAATATGGGTTCTCTCTGGTGTCTGAATTTTGAAGATAAGCTAGGAGCAGAAGTGGTCCTCACCAGCCCATGACCCTTTGGACCTTGGAACTTGCCTTCCGCTGCCATAGAGGCTGGCCTTTTCCTTCTGATCACCTCGACAGAGTGAGACCCATTCTGCTCTGAATTTCCAACTTCAAAAGTAACAGATGCAAAGCAAAGACAGGGTCGCAGCTTCTTGGCAAGAACATCATCTTGTTTCACCTGCTAAGTGCTCTCAGAAAACAGTGAGGATTTGAGGTCCAAAACAGACAGGTGGCTCTGGGTCAGAGCGGGCACACATGAAAGCACTCAGTGTGGGCTTGCCTGAGCACCAGGACCCTCCCTGAGTACCCAGTTAGCCACATGCATCAGTGGATGCTGCTGGGATTCAGTCCTCTCTGGGTAATCTCGAAGCCCAGCCTGCCCAGTATTCTCTTCAGGCATGTCCCCTCTGCTCAAACAGGACTTCACCCACCGTGGCCATTGAAACCCCCAGGCGATTCCCACTGAGCAGTCTGTCTACCTGTTTCCCTTGGGTGTGTTTATCCCTTGCCTCAGTTCAGGTCACCTGCTGGCAACAGTCCTGTCCTTTACTCAGCCTTCTAACTGGGACATGGTTGAAGGGGAAGGGAGGGTAGGAAGGAGCCTATTAAAGAGGGACAATAAATCACAGATTTATAATGTTACACGCATATTTTGCCATTCCTTCTCTAAAACGTTATCACTCTACCTTGAACTGAAACTCCTTGGTGGGGTGTGACTACCACTGTAGTGATCCTCTGGAAACACTGAAAATTAAAATGTGAATACTGTTAGTGGAGAGAAAGAGGCTCTGTGGGAGGCGCTCCAGGCCCGGAAGTCAGCTGTCCGCTGGGATCTAGAAGACAAGGTTTGCAGTGCACTTCTCCGTCCTGTGTGGCCTCCTCACCTCAGATTCTTGCTTATCTTCTAAGTTCAGAAAAGGGAAAAAAGAGTATGAATACCTGTCTGAAATTTGCCTGGCAGTTGATATTCACATATGGAAATCACATGCAGGAGCGTGTGACCCTCCCAATGTCGTCATACCCTTGGAGGTTTTGTGTCCTGAGCTAGAGCACGGGCTGCCCAAAGCCGCTTCCCCAGGCCAGACCCACACACAGGCGGGCTGCTCCCGGGTGCTAACCTGGAGCGTCCTCTAGCCCAGACTGTGTCAGAGACGGGATGATTTTTGTCCCCAGGGTATCGTGGGAACCAAGAGCATGAAGCCAGTGGCTTGGGGCACGTGGGTCTATTTTTCCCAAAACACACCGAGTTGGCAGTGGGGATCCAGGGAAAGGAGAGAGGCAGACCCTCTCATCTGGCATCCGGGGCCCTCGGCTCTCTTTGCAGACGCAGTCCTGGCCCAGGAGAGCCAATGCCAGCAAGCAGATAGAGCTCATTAAGACTTCACATAATCAGATGAGTACGTGCAGGCTCCTGACCAGAAGTGAGAGCTATTGGTTTTTGTCCCAGTGAGGAAGGAATCCAACATCATAAGAGCAATTAAAAAAACATTTTTTTTTAAAACCATGTAGAGTTGAAAATATAATTTAGACACAAGAGGCTGAAAGCTGCTACTTTATCACTGGCAACCTGTCCTGCTGTCCCCACGGGCTCCATCAACATAATGGGCACAGGGTTCCGAATCAGGCCAACCCTTCACTCCGGGTTTACATGCGAGCAGGGGGCTAGTACCTTAGGCAAGTGACTCAAGTCACTTCCTGGTCTTAGTTTTCCCCTCTGTAAGACAGGGATGGCAATTTGTACCTCCTGGGAGGTGAGGTGCATACAGCATTTAAAGAGGGCCCTGCAAAGTTCCTGCATGATGAAGGGCTGGATTATCACTAGCTGCTGTGATGTAGCACCTGATCTCACAGCAGGGTGGGGGGGGGGGTGGCACTGAGGAAGGGTTTGCTGCCTCTGCTGGAGCGAAGAGACAGAATCTCCTTTGCATCCTGTTTCCCAGGCAACAGCAGGGCAGATATGCACTTATCAATAGACCCATGGAAGTGTCACTGAAAAATGAATTTCAGGCCAAATGCCCGAGATCCATCCCTTGTGACCATCTGTTACATGGAAACCCCCCTCCTCTAGGACGGAAGAGAACTAATTAGGCACCCCGAGAGCATGCCGGCCTAGAGCTGGCAGGGCCCCCCTCCCCATCCCCCTTCTCAACCTCCCACCCAGCCCCACCCCAGCTCCCTGCACCCAGAGGGGCCCCACAGGGATCTGGTCTGATGAGGAAGAGCTCCAGGGGGTGGTGCCCCAAGCAGGTGCCAGGGGCTGGGTCATAGCAAAATAGGAGCCAGCCCTCCCTTCTGGTGACAGTATCGGTCAGTGGGTTTGCTCCTGGGGCCATATTGCACCAGAAGCTCCGTGTATCTGGAGCAGAACAATTAAGTATCTGACAAGAAGAGAAGGCATAATAGTGACTCCCATGTCCATATTCAAAACTTCAAATACCCTGGAAGTGTGAGCAAGGGCTCCCTCCGAGTCAAGTCGCCCTCTGACACCCTCATGGAAGTTCTTCCAGAAGCCCCGCCATGGACCTCCTTTGTTGAAAGATGACAGAGAAGGAACTGTGGGGGCCGAAGACTCACAGAAGCCCAGTACATGTGGCTGCTGTGATGTGGTGCATGGGGAAAGCCCCTGAACCAGCTTCCTTTGAGGGGCAGTTTTGTTCCCTGGACAAGTAACCCCAGAATTTTCAACATAGCTCCCGGGCAAGTAACTAGGAAGTCTAGCCTGGGGTTCAGGAACTCTGGCCTTCAGTCAGACTACCTGGTTCAGAGCCAGCCCTGCCACACCTGGCTGGGCAAGCCACGGGATCAGTTTCTCCATCTGTGAAATGGGACATGACTACCCACCTATCAGTCAGGACTATTGAGTTGTAGCAATAGAAACTGACTGTGGCTAACTAAGGGGGGAAAAAGAACCGAGTGTAAAGGTTACCAGGAGCTCAGGTTAGAGAATGAAGCTCAGAAATAAACAGGGATCCAGGTACCCTAGAGGGTCACACAGGACAGGATACTCAGCAGTCCTGCCGGGGCCCCACTGCTATGGAATGAGTGAGTGCCGAGTTTTTTTCTTGAAAATACTGTTCATTCTCCCAATTCCAGAGAGCCTGGCTGGGCTAGCTTGGCTCATGTGCCCACTTCTTGCCCAAGGAGGGCTGAGCTGGCACCCAGACTGACAGTTCTGCCACTGTATCCAAAGGAGGGGAAGGAATGCCCCCAAATGAAACTGGGGTGCTGTACCGAGAAAGAAGAATGAACACTAGGCTGCCCAAACCCAATCAGTGTCCACAACGCCCACTCATCTGAGTTGCTGTAAAGATGAAATGAGATGAGGGGCACCTGGGTGGCTCAGTTAAGCATCTGACTCTCGATTTTGGCTCAGATCACGATCTCATGGTTTGTGGGTTCGAGCCCTGCATTGAGCTCTGCGCGGACAGTGATTCCCTCTCTCCCTTCTGTCTGCCCCTGCTCTAAATAAACAAATAAACTTAAAAAAAAAAAAAAAAAAGATTATCTGAGATGACCTGTAGAATACAAAGTGTCTGACACAGAAGCAGACAGGCTGCTCTAAATGTTAGCGATTGTGAATATAATCAGCATCACTTCTTCTCACTGGGAGGACACCAGCTGGCCTGACTTTTGCATTTATACGGAGCCTGGTCTAATGACGTACTTCCAGGATCCGTACCTGCACTCGTCTCATTGTTTGTATTAAGCCGATTAGCTCAGAGTGCAATTACCAAGGAGAAAAAGGGCAGATTTATTGAACAAATAAAGCAGGATAGGGCAGGAGAAGAAACATAGGAGTTCTGAAGAGGCATGGAATAAGGAATAAGGAATAAGGAAGAATAAGGAAATGGATCTAATCATCTCCCTGTGTTTGTGTGGGGGGACCCACAGAATTTGAGCCCAGCAGATCTGGACATGAATCCAGGCGCTGTTATTCCTAGCTGTGTTCCTGGACACATCCATTTCCTTACTTGTAAATCGAGGTTAACAATGCTTACCTCACAGGATTTGTGAAATACACCGTAAATGGCTACATATGTCTTCCCATTTACGGGAGTAACCACACTTGGGATAAAAGCCTTGAGCTACAGTTTCACTGCTTTGCCCACAATCTCCACGATGTTCCCATTCAGGTATAACTGGAAGTAAAATGATCCCTAATCTCGGTTTTTCCTCAGCATTCCTTTTAGAATCTGGAGGTGTTTGCTGTGTGCGCATTTCCTTTTCCAATGCTTCCATGCCCTTGATGGGCTTACATCACATGTGAGAGCCTGAAATGTTCTGGCCAGCCATGGAGGGGAGAGGCAATTCACACGTTAATGATGGGAGCCTAGAGCAGTAAGCACCTTCGTGATCAAAAGTTGGCAATATTTGGGGTGCCTGGAGAGCTCAGTCGGTGGAGCGTGTGACTTTTGATCTCGGGGTTGTGAGTTTGAGCCCCATGTTGGATGTAGAGATTACTTAAAAATTTTTAAATCTGAAAAAAAAAAAACCCTTGGCAATGTTTATTAAAACACTAAATAGTCTCATTCATGGACAGTATTTTTACTTCAAAGAATTTATCCTGTTGTAGAAACAAATGTACACAGAATTATGTGAGAGCATTCAATGCACCTTGCTTGCAAAGGATCCAAACCCGCTTCTTATTCTGGAGGACTCTTTCATTACATAAATTTTAGTGAGATCAAGGTATAGTCTCCTACTGCAGAAAGTAAAGGGGCCAGACATGCCCTCCTTCTCCCTGCTTCCAGGCAATAAAGGCGAGGCCATGAGACCTACTCCCCTGCTCCCCGGCCAGCTGAAAATTCCCATCTCAAAGTTTTGAGTCGGGGTCCTGAGGAAGCTTCCTGAGATCTCCCAGCCAGCTGGCTGCTTTTATGACAGCCTTGGCTACACCCTCTGCAGCCTGCCTTCCCTTGGCTTCTAAAGCTGGGTCTTCAGCCTCCTTATCCATGTCAGCAGCTAGCTAATGTCCTTCCCTGCTTAAGTGATCCAGTGACCTAGCCTACTGAGACACCAGTGGGATCCCTCAGCCAGGAGGAGGGTAGACAAATTATGTACACCCACACTGCAGAAACCCTAGAAGGTCCATCTCCAGGCACTGACATGTCATTAAATTAAATAAGCAAGTGGGAGATTCAAATGTATACAACAATCCCATTACAACATAGGAATGATACGTTGGTATGTAATAGAGAAAAGCAGCTGGGAGCCTAATACGCCGAGCTGTTGACAGCGATGATCTCAGAGGGCAAGGGATTTTAGAGAGCTCTTTCTATGTTATGAACTCTTCTTACTCTCGTCATGTTTGAGCTTTGGTGGTTTTGCAATAGGTTTGTAACCAGAAAAAAAGTGATAATGCCATTTTCTTAAAAAGTAGATGATGGTTGGGGCGCCTGGCTGGCTCAGTCGGTTAACTGTCCGACTTCGGCTCAGGTCATGATCTCATGGTTGAGCCCCTTTTTGGGCTCTGTGCTGACATCTCAGAGCCTGGAACCTACTTCGGACTCTGTGTCTCCCTCTCTCTGTCCCTCCCTGGCTCATGCTCTGTCTCTGTCTCTCTCTCTCAAAAGGGCACGTCTCTCTCTCTCCGTCTCTCTCTCTCCATCAAGGGCACGGAAGCATTGGAAAAGGAAATGCACTCTGTCTCTGTCTCTCTCTCCAAAAATAAATGTTAAAAACAAATTAAAAGAAAAAAAAGATAATGGCTGCAAAATGTGTGCTCCTAAAGATCTCAAATAACTTAAAAACTAACACAAGCCAAGACTCACCCTGACAAAGAACAAGCAGGTATTTCTATTATCAGCTAAAGTAGTGTCACTCTGTTCAATGGCTGAAACAGTTTACAGTTGACTTTAGCCCTTTACTTTTGACATTATGGGTTCTTTAAAGAGACTTTATTGGGGCACCTGGGTGACTCAGGCAGTTGAGCATCTGACTCTTGGTTTCGGCTCAGGTCATGACCTCATGATTCATGGGATTGAGCCCCACGTCAGGCTCTGCACTGAGAGCATGGAGACTCTTGTGATTCTCTCTCCCTCTCTTTGCCCTCCCCTGTATGTGCAAGGTTTCTCTCTCTCTCTCTGAAAATAAGTAATTAAACCTTTTAAAAATAAGAGGCTTTATTAACTGATGTATTTTATATCACCGTGTTTCAAATTTACATAATTCACATATGCACAAAATAAGCCCGCCTGTCCTGGGGGCATGAACCACAGACCTGGTGTTCCTGTGCCTGGGCTGAGGTATCTGACCATGACACGGTCACACAGAGAAAGTAATGAAGTGGAAACCAAGTAATCTAGAGCTAGCTTTTCCTGATGATGATGAAAAACAAAGATAATTCTTTACAGCCCTCTTGTCTCTTCACTGCTAAGGAGGGGAACAGACGTGTCTGGTCAATGAGCTGGGGTTCCACCATGTTAATGACATCTTACCAACTCTCAATATGCTGCTTTCCATTGAGATATTCAATCAGCAGGGAAGCGGTCCATCCCTCTGCTGAGGCTTGGTGACTCCATAAGCTCTGACTCAGCGGGGTACACATGTCATGGCTTTAGTCACTGATACAGCTCCCTGACTGGTGGGGAAAGGCCCTCTGGAGAGAGAACCAGAGTTCCCTTTGAGGCATGAGCCAGGGAAGATTCTGTAAAGGGGATATAACTGCTCATGCCTGAGGTGCTCGGCAGGGACTGTGACCAGCCTGAGTGTGATAGGACCTCATTGACGGTTTCGTGGCTGGCATCTCTTTGAAAACCCGGAACCCTTCTTTGATGGCAAAATCCCATGCCAGGTTAGACATAAATTCAGGCAGTTTTCCACTTTGTTCGGTGTCCACAAAGCTTGCTTGCCCTAAGCAGAAGCAAAGAAAAACAGTGATTACTCCCAGACAACCCTTAGTAAGAATGCCGTCAGCAGCCACTACCATTTGCTGAGCACTTGGCCATATACCAAACACAGTGCTAAGCGCTCTGTGTGGATTATTATAGCTCATCGAATTCCCGAAGCATTATGATGCTTTTAATCCCCACGTTACAGAAAGAATCTGGGTCTTAGGAAGCGTAGACAAGCTGACAGCAGTGGGCTTGGAGCCAGGAGTCAGGCTCATCTGGACTGCTCCCTGCTCTTTACCTCTTCTTTCCGTCAAGGCACTAAATGAAGCCAGGGACACCCCCAGTCACTTGTGCTGTCGCCAGGGGGCTATCGAAAGCCCTGCATTATCTTAGACCGACTGCTCTTGCTGCAAAACCAGTAACAACCGTCCCCAGGGACCAGGTTAACGACAGATCTCTGGACACCACTCTGTGCAGATGAAGGCCAGTGTCAGCCCTGCAGAACTCACTCCACTTATGCGCTCACTGCTTGCTTTTTTTTTTCTTTTAATACGTGCATCAAGACTTTTAAAAAGTAAAAATTTTTTTAAATTGAAGTATGGTGTATATACACCCTCTTTATAAAAGTGTATAGTTCTGTGAGTTTAGTCAGGTAACCAGCACAGCCATCAAGATACAAAATATGTCCATCATCCCCAAATTTCCATGGTGTCCCTTTGTACACAACCCTTTGCCCCAGCCCCTGGCAACAGTGATCTCTGTTTCTTTTAGAGAGAGAGAGAGAGAGAGAGAGAGAGAGAGAGAGAGAGAGGCAGAGAAAGAAGGAGAGAGAATCTTAAGTAGGCTCCACGTGCAGTGCAGAGCCTGACAAGGGGCTCGATCTCATGACCCTGGGATCATGACCTGAGCCAAAATCAAGAGACAGACGCTTAACCGACTGAGCCACCCAGGCGCCCCACCCCCTTTTAAATCTCTGTTTCCCTAGTTGGCTTTTTCCGGAATGTCACGTAAATATACACATCATAGGGTGTGCAGTCTTTTCACTGTGGCTTCTTGCATTCAGTGAACTGCATCCGAGATCCCCGCATGAAGCGTGTATATTGTCTCCTTATAGTGAGCTTCTTCACAGCCAACCCTCCTAGATTATTTTTAGCATTTCCATATTCTAAAAAGACTGTGTTTTCCTCATTCTCTTTGTATCGATAAATAGATCTTTGCAGAGGCCTATTTTTCTTCTGGTCCCTGCCACAGCCAATTTCCCCAAAGAGCCATTTTCACGAAGCTTTGGTGTTAAAGATATTATGCTATTCTTACAGATCAGGAGCCAAATCCATGTGCTACATAGCGGAGAAGGCAGGCCGCCAGACAAGTCTTTACTCAGCACCTTCCGGGGGCGGTCATGGACCCAGGCCCTGGCGGGGGCGGGGAGGGGGGCAGTCGGGAACCAGACAGCCCCCTTCCCTGAGTCACTGTGAGGGCAGTGAGGGCAGATGCGCACTCTCTCAGGAGTGGCTGCATCTCCCCAGCCCGTTACTCTGACTGCACATGCCACGTGCAAGCAAGAACCCCCTTGAACTCACTGCTCTTCATAATGACTTCCTTTTCCTAGCAGAGAATACGAAGCGCTCTCTTCATTTTCCTCTCCTTAAGTCGATCTCTCTCTCAGAGTGCTGCTCTGTCTCTTGGAAAGTCGCCGATAAGAGCCTGGGCTGACTTAAAGCTATCATTACTTCTGTGTATTTTCCCACATGTCGTCTCAGCAGAGGAGACTGCAGCCTCCTAAGCTGTGGTCACAAGCACTTCTTCCGTTCTAGAATTTCAGCAGCCGTCTACCGGAAACCTAAATGTCAGCACCCACATGCCGACTATAAATCAGAGGCCCCCGCCCCCAGCTCTGGGCATGGTTCTCCCCTTCCCCACCCAGTGATGAGCTAACACCACCGAGAATGCCTTTGAAACAAATGCTCCTTCTCCAAACCCCACCTTCCAGGGCAATACCAAGTTCCTCCCTTCTTCAAACAGGAAAATGCTTTTAGACAGAAATAATATTTGCATTCGTGGAGCTGGGTTTCTTCTTCCCCTCGTGTAACATTATTACACTATTCTTCAAAAAACGGATTCCCGGTTTTATGTGAGAAAACTACGTCACTTCCTCTGTGTGTCTGGCTGGCTTCCTGGGTGGGAGGTGAAGGAGCGCCAACAGGATCGGAGGAACGCAGTCGTGTAAGGACAGCACATGTGTATTCCTGTGTGCTGGAGTGTTTTACCTCCGAGCCGAGGGAAGCGTGAAGCCAAGCCAGTGGCACACAGGACCTTGGAAACTGTCAAATGGCTTCCTGTTAGGCCCATTGGCGGCAATACCAATGGGGTTTACAGGTGTCGAGACTCCAGAAGGGATCATTCCGAGTCCACTCAGCTTATCCCCAGGCACTGGAACAGGATCCAGTGAGAACACAGTAGTCGTCTAGAAAACGTCTACAGGCAGTCAGGCCTGTTCGTCACCTGATGGACCCAACAGCCCTTCTGCTTGATTAAATATTTCTGGTTAGCTTTCATTGCGAAGCCCTAACAAAAATTGGGAAATGGTTGGTTAGAACTAATGCTCTCTGGAGGAAGCAAAAATATGGTTTTCGAGAATTCCTGCTTATTGAGACCCCTGTCGTCAGATCAGGGCGGGTGAAACTAGAAGTCATCTGGCGGCCGATTTTTCTCTGAACATTGTTTTGCTCACGACTTTGTACTGCTAGTTCCTAGTACCTGGCTTGGCAGAGGTTCAGATCCTTGTGAATGAACGATCAATTCCCCTACTCCAACTGCCTTTCTCATTAGAATACGGGAACCTGGCTGAGGACGACAGGTGGCCGCCAAGCTTAGGATGTTGATGACCTGGAAGCTAAGATGTTCCCGTTGTACTAGCAAACCCACTGCTGGGTTTCTCTCTACTTGACTTTTGTCTTAATTTTGGAAACTTTCAAAGATATATAAAAATAGAGTGAAGGGTTTAAGGAATCTGGAAGTGTCTACCACTCAGCTTAAACAATCATCACAGTATGGCCAATCTTGTTCCATTCTCTGTCATCCCCATCCTCACTGCCTTAGATTTTTCTGAAGTAAATCCCAAACATTAGATCATGCCATCTGTAAATATTTCATTTATGTCTAATAGCACTTAAAAGCACACAGTACCATCATCACTCTTAAAAAACAGTTAACTGGGACGCTCAGCCGGTTGAATGTCCAACTCTTGATTTGAGCTCAGGTCATGATCCCAGGGTCATGGGATCGAGCCCTGTATCAAGCTCTTGCTGAGTGTGGAGTCTGCTTGGGATTGTCTCTCTCTCTCTCTCTCCCTCTCACTCCTCCCCCACACGCATGTGCACACGTGTACACTCTCTCTCAAAAATAAACTCACTTAGGGCGCCTGGGTGTGGTTAGGCAAAGTGGTTAGGCAACCAACTTTGGCTCGGGTCATGATCTCACAGTTTGTGAGTTAGAGCCCCATGTTGGGCTCTGTGCTGACAGCTCAGAGCCTGGACCCTGCTTCGGATTCTGTGTCTCCCCCTCTCTCTGCCCCTCCACTGCTCATGCTCTGTCTCTCTGTCTCTTAATAATAAATAAACATGAAAAAAAAACCACACTTAAAAAAAAGATTCTCTCTCCACCTCTGCTCCTCTCCCCCCACTGATGTGTGTTCTCTTCTCTCAAATAAAAAAATAAAAATAAAATAACTATGACTCCAATATCACTAACTATCCAGTCAGAATTCAAATTTCACTGACTATCGCATAAATTTTTTTATAATTTTTTTTTTTAATTTTTTTTTTAACGTTTATTTATTTTTTTTTGGGACAGAGAGAGACAGAGCATGAACGGGGGAGGGGCAGAGAGAGAGGGAGACACAGAATCAGAAACAGGGTCCAGGCTCTGAGCCATCAGCCCAGAGCCCGACACGGGGCTCGAACTCACGGACCGCGAGATCGTGACCTGGCTGAAGTCGGACGCTTAACCGACTGCACCACCCAGGCGCCCCTATAATTTGTTTTTTCAAATAGGGATCTAAATAAGATCCAAACACTGTAACTGGCTGATGTGTCTTTTAAGTCCCTTTCAATCTATAGGTTCCCTTTTCATCTTTTCTTTTCCCCCCTGACATTCATTTGTTGAAGAAACTGAAGTGTCCCCAAATCTGGATGTTGTGAGTGGCTGTGCCTCAGTGCTCATGTTGAACGTGCTCCTCTGACCCTCTGTTTCTTGTAAGCTGGTAGTTAGCACTACGGCTCGGTCAGATCTAGGTCTGACTTTTGGGGAAGCATCAGGAGGTATGTAATGTCTGGCTGTTTCTCTCTTGCTGACATTAGCACCATGGATACTTATTTTCTGGACCCATTAATGTAGAGGGGTGGAAAACTGGTGATACGCTAATTCTGTCTTTCTGTCTGAGCTACTTCCCTAGAGAGAAACTTTCCCTCAGTTATTTTGTTAGCCTGACACATAATTTGTGAGTGAGACTTTGACTCTGGTTTAGTGTCACTCTTTACTCATGGATTTAAACATACTTGATGTGTTCCCCATCCATTTCAGTTCATCCTTACTGGTGCTCAAAGTGTCCTGTCATTAGCAACTAGGAGCCCATGAGAGCTGGCTCCTGAGTCCTTTAGATATGACCCGAGTAGTCTTCAACAGCCTACTATATGACAAGGTGTTCCAGGTTCATCTGTAGATTGCCTGCCCTAGACCTGAACACGGTCCTGGCTCCTTCCGGTGGGAATGGAATTTAGAGATGATGACATGGCGAAAACTGGGAATACAGAATGCTACTGGGTTAGTCACTATTTCTAGGACTTTTTGGAGGGTTCTGTCTGCTTTCTGCTGTTCCTTTCTACATAGGAAACAAATAACCTGCTTTTCTATCATTTTAAATAATTTAGGATATAGATGATTTCATTTACTATCCCTCAAGATCTAAAATTAATACTAGAGTGTTTACATAGATAGATAGATAGATAGATAGATAGATAGTACATTTATATACACATTCAATTCAACCATCAGTTCTGAGTAGCAACAATGAACTTTTCTTCCCAGAAGCTCAGACACACAAGATATAATCTAGAACTCCAAGCTATTTCAGTAAAGCATTTTCCCATGTATGTAAGAGCACCATCAAAGAAGACACATAATCTTTTTTCTTCCTTCAGCAATCCTCTTACTGGGATTTGGCAACATGTACAAAAATTTAAAATGCACATACTTTAACTTAGCAATTCTAATTCTGGGAATTTATCCTTTGGGTTTATTCACGCATGTGCAGAAGAGGATGTTCACCAACCACTATCTGTGTTTGCTAAAATGTGCAAATAATCCAAAGATATATTGATAAGAGAATGGGTTAAATAAATTACACTACACCCATACAATGGGACATACTATAGAAATCAAAAACAATGGTGTATATCTGTACATATTCATATGGGAAGGTCTCTATGAAATATTGTGAAAATTAAAATAAGTGAAAATAAAAGCAAGGAATGTACCTTATGTTGTTGTAAAGTATCTATAATAATTATATATATGTATATATCCTATATATACACACATATCATATCCTACATATACACACATATAAATATTTCATAGGAATTCTTAAGCATAAAAAATTAAAAATGAAGGTACTAAAAATACATGTAGGATGATCACATTTTTATGAAACTTGGAGAAAGAGAGAAGATAGATACACAGAACAAATTGGGGGACTCGTGAAACTTTT
Organism: Herpailurus yagouaroundi; assembly: GCF_014898765.1. Classification (NCBI taxonomy): domain Eukaryota; kingdom Metazoa; phylum Chordata; class Mammalia; order Carnivora; family Felidae; genus Herpailurus; species Herpailurus yagouaroundi. Next base: position 11,139,263 of record NW_024412422.1, read on the forward strand.
AAGGGTGGCGTTTATGTTTAAGAAACAGTACTGAGAAAAAAGGAAAATAATTTTGTATTCTTTATGACTGAATTCTTATCATGTAAGTTTTTTCTTAAAAAATTGTATGTTATGTTAATAATTTTTTAAAGTTTGGGGCGCCTGGGTGTGGCTCAGTTGCTTAAGCGTCCAATTCTTGATTTTGGCTCAGGTCATGGCCTCACGGTTCGTGAGTTGGAGCCCCACATTGGGCTCTGTGCTGGCAGTGTGGAGCCTGCTTGGGATTTTCTGTCTCCGTCTCTCTGTCTCTCTTTCTCTCTCTCCCCCTCTGCCCCTCGCGCCTGCACATGTGCACACTCTCTCTCAAAATAAACATTAAAAAATTTTTTTAAGTTTAAATATTTTATTTATTTTTTTTTTATTTAAAAAAAATTTTTTTTTCAACGTTTATTTATTTTTGGGACAGAGAGAGACAGAGCATGAATGGGGGAGGGGCAGAGAGAGAGGGAGACACAGAATCGGAAACAGGCTCCAGGCTCTGAGCCATCAGCCCAGAGCCCGACGCGGGGCTCGAACTCCCGGACCGCGAGATCGTGACCTGGCTGAAGTCGGACGCTTAACCGACTGCGCCACCCAGGCGCCCCTTAAGTTTAAATATTTTAAAGAATACATATAGGGGTGCCTGGGTGGCTTGGTCGGTTAAGCATTCAACTTCAGCTCTGGTCATGATATTGTGGTCCGTGAGCTCAAGTGCCGTGTCCAGCTCTGTGCTGACAGCTCAGAGCCTGTAGCCTGCTTCGGATTCTGTCTCCCTCTCTCTCTCTCTGCCCCTCCCCTGCTTGCACTCGGCCTCTCTCTCTCAAAAATAAATAAACGTTAAAAAAAATTTAAGAATACATACATATATATATATATATATATATGCTATTAATGACAGATGGTTGAGTTAACTGAATATTGTAGAATTCTGGCCAAATTGGTCACAGGAGGGTTTCTAGGGGGAGAAGCTGAGTGGTTGGGACTCAGACCCTCAGGCAGGCTCTCCTGAGCCACCCGTTACCTGTGAGCGAGCGCTTGTAGACTCCCTGCAGGATCGCGGCCATGCGGAAAAAGCAGAAGGCCATGTAGAAGTTCCAGTTCTCAGTAGGAGGGATCCCCGAGTGAAGACAGTACATCCTGAAATACTCCTCTGCAGTAGGGATTCCCAGCTGAGTGAAATCACAGTCACTGAAACCTGAGGCGACAGACAGAGCCATGTCTGGGCAGTGACCACACACTCCCTTGTGGCCGCAGGTATCTGAATTATGAAAATCACTTCCTGCCTTGGAAACGAGTTTTACAACTAATTCACAGGGTCAGCTCCTTATTTCAACAGCTCTTCCGCCCCCACATGGCTGGGATCCTGGCACGAAGCTATTCACAAATTGGCCCTTAAAAGTTTCAGACTAAATTGGCAGTAGAGGAAGGAATGAGGGGCCTCCACTTCCACCTGGGCCACAGTTCAGGGTGGATGCGTATGATTTTCCATCTGCCATTTGATAAAAAATGGTATTGAAAGAAAGATCCTGCCAAATTTTGAAAAAAATAATTACAACAAATCAGAAATGTGTACTGATTTCCTTCATTGGTAACATTTTCATGGCTTAGAAGCATGTAATATATTTTGTTCCTGGGACTTTGTTCGGAGTATACCTTATAATATAGGCAAAGATACTCCTACAAAGATGTTCACTGCCTTTTTTTGTGAGGGTTGGGGGGAGGTAGTATAAAAGAAAAATTGAAAACAAAATTAAATATCCAAATGAGATACTGAGATATTTGTCTTAAGACATTTGTCAAATGTCTTGATTAAATTAATTCTATTCAAAAAAATCCTATTTCATCATTAAAAATGATGCTGTAGAAGAAATACTTAATGGCATAAAAACATGTAATTAAGTGAAAAAAAAAAAAACAGGCCATAAAATCATAGAATCACATTTTCATTTAAACAAATGTATGTGCACACACCAAAAGATGAAAATGTTGGCAGTGCTCATCTCTGGGACTATTGATGATTTTAACTTTTCCTTTTGTTATTTGTTGGCTCTAACATTTTATTTTAATTTTTTGTTTTTTAAATTGACATTCAAATTAGTTAGTATATAGTGCAACAATGATTTCAAGACTAGGTTCCTTAATGCCCCTTCCCCATTTAGCCCATCCCCCCTCCCACAGCCCATCCAGTAACCCTCAGTTTGTTCTCTATATTTAAGAGTCTCTTCTGTTTTGTCCCCCTCCCTGTTTTTATATGATTTTTGTTTCCCTTCCCTTATGTTCATCTGTTTTGTCTCTTAAAGTCCTCATATGAGTGAAGTCATATGATTTTTGTCTTTCTCTGACTGACTAATTTCACTTAGCATAATAGCCTCCAGTTCTATCCACATAGTTGCAAATGCAACATTTCATTCTTTTTGATTGCTGAGTAATACTCCATTGTATAGATATACCACATCTTCTTCATCCATTCCTCCATCGATGGACATTTGGGCTCTTTCCATACTTTGGCTATTGTGTTGGCTCTAACATTTTAAAATAAATTTGTATTTTTTATTTAGAAAATTAGATAGAAATTAGTTGAGTAAAAACATAGGAGGGGCCTATGCACACATCCTTCTCGCTTAAAATACATCTACACATATTTCCCTCCACTGGCAGGAATGCATTTTCCAGCCAAACCACCAGGACCTCAATTTCATGCACCAACCGATCACAGTTACTTCTGTGCCTCAGGTGCTTTGAGAATGGAGCTGCCCTGTTCCCTCTTCTCCTTCAGCTGTTCCTACCTCGCAGCAGGGACCCGGGAAAACTGGATGGCAAGTAGTGAGCCAGGCAGCTGGAGGCCACGTCCACAAGGGGGTCGCCTAAGGTAGAGTGTTCCCAGTCAAGGACGGCAAGCACCTCGGCCTTTTCTGGATGGAACAGCAGGTTGTCCAGCCTGAATAAGCCACAAAAGGAATGGAAAGACAGCTCTAAGGAAACTGAGTGCTAGGGGTGTGTTCTGTGCTGGGTGTCTTCCATTTGCCCCTGCAAATGCACTCCCCACCCTATGAACCCCTTAGTGCCCACGTCCACTGGCTCCCTTGCCCTATGGCTCAGGTGGGCTCAGCCAATGAGGGCATCAGCAGGAGACGAGAAGGAGGCAGATAGGTGAGGGACGCTATATTCCTCTCCCAAGGGCCATACGAGCTGTGGTCCAGGAGCCCTCTCCACAGAGTGACCTCTCTGGGTTCTCGTACTTCCTCCTTCCCTCTGATGGATTTAAAACAGGTCTGTACATTCTGACACTTCTTACACAAAAGGAAGAGTCTAATTCTTTGCTGCTTGAGGCAACTGGCTTCTGACAAATATAATGCAGGTGGAAGTGATGCTAAGAGACTCTAGAGCCCAGCTCAGAAAAGGTGACCAGCTCCCTCCCAGTCAGCCCTCTCTCTTGGAACACACACGTTTGCAGCCCTGAGCCACTTAGGTAAGGAGTCCAGCTGCCCAGAAGCTGCTATGCTGGAGGGACCACGTGGGAGACCAAAGAGAGGCCCAGGGAGCCCAGCTCAGTCTTCTCTGCCCCAGTGCCAGGCATGTGAGTGAGCCTTCAGGAGAGTCCAGCCCCCAGCCTGACAGCCTCCCCAGTTGAAACCAGCTATCCTGTCCCCAGACAGCAGATTTCGTGAGCAAAGTAACTGCCATCTTTGTTTACAGCCATGGGGTCTGGGAGGAGTCTTTTATGCAGTCGTAATAACTGGAGCACACACTTGCACTTTCAAACCTAGGGGCTGTAATAACTCCCACTGTTGCACAGGACAGCCCCCCATCATAACGAATTTTCTGGCCCCAAATGTCAAGAGGCCGAGGTGGAGAAACCATGCTTAAAAGGGCACGCACAAGGAGATCCTCTGTGAAGAAGTAATTCTCAACTGTAAATTGGGTTCGGACTAGCTGTTTGATTTCCGCTTCAAGGGCCCTGCCCATCATTTTCCACGTCTAGGTATTCACTCCTCCTCACAGCCATGCCTACCTGAAGTCCGCATGCACCAGTGTGGTCTTCTGTTGCCTGGGAAGATGGTGCGGCAGCCATTGGATGAGCCTCTCCATCGCCGGGATGCTGCTGGTTTCTGAGGCTCGATAGTGCTTAATCCAGGTTTGCACCTGATGTGAAATATAGTCCCCTGAGGGAAAGAGAATGAGAACATGGCATGCCACTCTAACATCCTCCAAAAGTTCCACAAGGTAACCAAAACAGTGAAAGCTTTGTTAATGCTCTGTGGTATCATCTTCTTTTTTTTTTAATTTTATTTTCTTTTGTTATTTTATCTTTACTTTTTTTTTTTTTTTAATAATTTACATCCAAGTTAGTGAGCATATGGTGCAACAATGATTTCAGGAGTAGATCCCTGAAGCCCCTTACCCAGTTAGCCCATCCCCCCTCTCACAACCCCTCCAGCAACCCCTCCTCCCCCTCTGTTTGTTCTCTATGTTTAAGAGTCTCTCATGTTTTGTCTCCTTCCCTGTTTTTATATTATGTTTGCTTCCCTTCCTTTATGTTCATCTGTTTTGTCTCTTAAAGTCCTCCAGTGAGTGAAGTCATATGATATTTGTCTTTCTCTGACTGGCTAATTTCACTTAGCATAATACCCTCCAGTTCCATCCACACAGTTGCAAATGGCAAGATTTCATTCTTTTTGATTGCCGAGTAATACTGCATCACATATATATATATATATACACACACACACACAGCACATCTTCTTTATCCATTTATCTATCAATGGACATTTGGGCTCTTTCCATACTTTGGCTATTGTCAATAGAGCCGCTATAAACATTGGGGTGCATGTGTCCCTTTGAAACAGCCCACCTGTATTCCTTGGATAAATACCTAGTAGTGCAATTGCTGGGTCATAGGATAGTTCTATTTTTAACTTTTGGAGGAACCTCCATATTATTTTCTGGAGTGGCCGCACCAGTTTGCATTCCCACCAGCAGTGCAAAACAGAACCTTTTTTCTCCGCATCCTCACCAACATCTATCATTGCCTGAGTTGTTAATGTCAGCCATTCTGACAGGTGTGAGGTGGTATCTCAGTGTGGTTTTGATGTGTATTTCCCTGATGATGAGTGATGTTGAGCATTTTTTCATGTGTCGGTTGGTCATCTGGATGTCTTCTTTGGAGAAGTGTCCATTCATGTCTTTTGCCCATTTCTTCACATGAGCCCTTTGGTTTACTTGTTTTTTCGGTGTTGAGTTTGATAAGTTCTCTATAGATTTTAGATCCTAACCCCTTATCTGATATATCTCCTCCCATTCCATTAGTTGCCTTTTAGTTTTGCTGATTGTTTCCTTCGCTGTGCAGAAGCTTTTTATTTTGATGAAGTCCCAATAGTTCATTTTTGTTTTTGTTTCCGTTGCCTCTGGAGACGTGTTGAGTAAGAAGTTGCTGCAGCTGAGGTTAAAGAGATTTTTGCCTGCTTTCTCCTCGAGGATTTTGATGGCTTCCTGTCTTACATTGAAGTCTTTCATCCATTGTGAGTTTATTTTTGTGTATGGTGTAAGAAAGTGGCCCAGGTTCATTCTTCTGCTGTCCAGTTTTCCCAGCACCACTTGCTGAAGAGACTGTCTTTTTTCCATTGGATATTCTTTCCTGCCTTGTCAGAGATTAGTTGGCCATACGTTTGTGGGTCCATTTCTGGGTTCTCTATTCTGTTCCATTGATCTGAGTGTCTGTTTTTGTGCCATGTGGTATCACCTTCTGATGACCTAGGAGTTTCTCATGTGATGCTCCTGCCGCCGTGGCTGGATTTCAGTGTGATCTGGGTACTGTTTCCAGCCACATGGCCTGCAAGCCTGATCCCTGGCCCTCTCAGACATCCTACAAGCTTCCTAACAGCCTTTAAAAAAATCCCTTGTTGGCTAAACAACAGTGGTTGGCTAAAAGCATGGAGTCTGGGGCTGGGCTGCCTCGGTATGGTTCCCAGCTCTGCCATTCTCTATCTTTCTGATCTCAGACAGGTGACTTAACCTCTCTGTGCCTCAGTTTTTCCTCGTCAGTGAGATGTTCCTCAGAGAGTTGTTGGGAGGATAAAATGTGTAAAGGCCCCTGGAAATGTTCCTGGCATGTAATACTACTACATGAGTATTTGCTATCATTATTCAGTTGTTTGCTAAGAAACCCAAGAGATACCAAAGTTGAGGAACTTGCAAGTTATATCTGGGACCAGGACACTGGAAGGAGTTCTGGAGTCAACTCAGCTCACAGTCAAGGTCTTCAATTGATTTAACTTCTCTGAGCCTCATTTGCTTCTTCTATAGGAATATATTGACACCTAAATTCCACAAGACTGTTGTGAAGGCTAACAGAAATCCATACAGAACATGCCAGATACTTAGCTGCACAGAAGGCTGCTCCATGAATGGTGGCATCATTGTCCCGGTTATTGTCAATTGATCATTATTAATTGTCACTATTAATATAACTAAAAATTAATAAATGTGTCAGGTCCCTGGATCTAAGCCAAGCCCTCATCCCTCATCTGAAAGAGCAATGGTCCCCAGAGGCTGAAGGGTTTGAAGATAAGGATAGAGACGTCAAGCTCCTTCTGTGCAGTCCACTCACAGTTGGGGCATCCAGACATGAGCCCTTTGGAAAATCTAGTTGGGTCATGAGAGGTGGAGATCAAAATCCACAGGAATTTAATCCAAAACAAATCAAGCCTTTAGAACTAACTTCTAGTTTTCAGAATTATAGGAAATAGAGTAAAGTAAACCATAAGGAAATAATCAAGACAAATATATAAGACAACTGACTTGGTCTTTTTTTTTTTTTCCTTGAGAGACAGAGAGAGAGAGAGAGAGAGAGAGAATATCTTAAGCAAGCTCCAGGCTTGATCTCACAACTATGGGATCGTGACCTGAGCCAAAATTAAGAGTTGGATGCTTAACCAACTGAGCCACCCAAGCGCTCCCTGACTTGGTGTCAAAAAAACAGGTGGGGGGTGGGGGTGCTGTTCTAGATTCCTTGATCAGATCCTGATATGGGGGAGGGGGACTCATTTATAAAAGATATAAGGGGATAACTGATGAAGTCTATCTGAATATGGATTGGGTTTAAAAATTTTTTTTTTCAACGTTTATTTATTTTTGGGACAGAGAGAGACAGAGCATGAACAGGGGAGGGGCAGAGAGAGAGGGAGACACAGAATCGGAAACAGGCTCCAGGCTCTGAGCCATCAGCCCAGAGCCTGACGCGGGGCTCGAACTCCCGGACCGCGAGATCGTGACCTGGCTGAAGTCGGACGCTTAACCGACTGCGCCACCCAGGCGCCCCTGGATTGGGTTTTAGATATTCTGGGAAAATTTTTAATTTTCTTGGATGTGATAATGGTATCGGAGAATGCCCTTATTTTTAAGGAAATGCATAAAGTATTTAGGAGTTAAGTGTTAGGGTCTCTACAACTTTGTTAAATATATTTATATATAGGGAGAGAGACAAACAGAAGAAGCAGGAGAAGGAAAGACAAAAGTGAATATGGCAAAAGTTCAGCATTGTTAAAATCAGTAGCGGGCATGTGTAGTTATTCATTGTACTATTTCATGTTTCTGTAAGTTTGAAAATTATCATGCTAAGAAGTCAAATACAAAACTCACAGGGGCTGAGCCTTTGTGAAAGGAGCCCTTCAGGAAAACCTCCCATGTGGATTTGGGACCTCCCGCCCCTCACACACACCAGTCCAGTGCTGCACACGTTCCATTTTCACGGGAAGCAGATGCAGCTGCCCCTGTGTCTCTGGCTCTGCTGGCCGCTGGTCTCTCTCAGGCCTGCCAAAGCGCTGAAACATCCTTCCTGAAGCAGACTGCCCCCCTGGGATAAGGAAGGAGGATTATGTGCTCCCTGCAGGTCCTGGGTGGTGAAAAGGTTCTTTGTGGTAATTGGACTGCACCTGAAGGATCTTTGTCAAAAGTCCCTCTTGCTTAGAAATCCTGTTTGTGTGCTCTCTCGGTCTTTCTTTTGTGTTTTTACAAATTTAAATGTGTTCTTTTGAATAGATAACACATTCACACGGCTTGGACAAAAGGGCAAACAGTAATCTTTTTCCCACCCCTCCGCCCAGCCATTCAGCTCTTTTCCTCCCCCAAGGCAACCCACGTGACCAGCTTCTTAGGTATTCTTTTGGAGATATTCACTTGTGCCAGCAAACATTTAAATGTATTTGAATATGTAAATTAATTCAAATATACCGCTCTTTACACAAATGGTACTATCTATTTATAGCCAATGCCCTGCCAAGCAGCTGGAGTCCTGACATAACCAGAGAAATTGCAGGGTTTTTTTGAAAAGAAGAATCTAGTGCGCATGTAGCTGGATCAGTGAACCTGAAGCATGACGAAACTGCTTTATGCTTTCAGACTCAAAACATAGCCAGTGGCCTGGGATGCTGGCCCTTAGATCACATGAAATCACATCAGATTTCTGCTTTGTCTCTTGATGCTAAGAGGTCAGTGGAAAAAACGTCAAAATAGTCTACTTTAAAGGCACAGGGGGCACCTGGGTGGCTCAGTTGGTTGAGCCGATGGATCCTCTGTCCCCCTCTCTCTGCCCCTCCCCTGCCTGCACTCTCTCAAAAATAAACGTTTAAAAATAAAATAAAATAAAATAAAATAAAATAAAATAAAATAAAATAA
>NW_024412422.1:11147963-11238915 GCF_014898765.1 Herpailurus yagouaroundi
AAAATAAAATAAAATAAAATAAAATAAAATAAAATAAAATAAAATAAAATAAAATAAAAATAAAAGGCACAGGATCCATTCAGACAGCACATGGGAGAGGCTCTTCCATAAGCTGTTCTCGCTCTAGGACAGGATGTTACACTGCCCACTACTTCATTTGCCTAAGGCTTTATCTTCATTCAAAGCACCGAGACAGCTGCCACCTCATTTGCTTTTCAGATCAGCCCTGTGAGGGAGGCAGCACAGGCCTTTTTTTTTTTTTTTTTTTTTTTACACACCAAACCTTTACTATTGAGAAAACTATGAGGAGGTAATGTGACTTGCCCGAGGTCGCTGATAAATTAGAATCCAACTTCTCCAATGCTCTTTCCATCTTGAAACAATGGATCAATATGGGCAACAAGGGTTGTTCTTTGCCCACTTGCCCTTTTACTGGTGAGTAGGGCTGACAGATAAAATACAGGATATCCAGGGTGCCTGGGTGGCTCAGTTGGTTAAGCGGCCAACTCTTGATTTCAGCTCAGGTCATGATCTCATGGCTCTCATGGGATTGAGCCCCACTTTCGGGGACTCTGCACCGACAGCATGGAGCCTGCTTGAGATTCTCAATCTCTCTCTCTCTCTCACTCCCTCTGCCGCTCCCCCACTCATGCAGGTGTGTGCTCTCTCAAAATAAATAAATAAACATTAAAAAAAAAATACCCACTTAAATTTGAATTTCAGATAAACAACACATTTTTATTTCCAAATGAGACTACCAAGGTGGAGGGGAACCCACAGGGGATGATACGGAGCCCGCTGTACTTGGAAGGGATGGAGAACTCCCTCAGTATGGGCTAGGAGGTCAGCAGGTCTGCTCTGTTGTAGCTAAGTGTCTCAGAGTGATCTGAGTAGGGACTCAGATCATGTGCCCGTGGAGAGGTGGAACTTTAGGTACTTTGGCAGAAACGGTAGGAAGTTGATATACACTGGACACATACTATAGCCTTTGATGTGGTCCTACAGAAAAGAGGCACATTTAGGCTAAAAGCAGAGAAAGAAGAAAATACAGCTTCGCTGAGAGATTCTTTTTGACTACAGCCAAGAATACATACTGGTCAAGAGTCAAATAATACTCTTGTACTTTCCAAGTCAGAAAGAGTGAAATTCTTTGGCTTGTGCTAAAGTTTATGCATGCAAAAGAACGGAGACATTTGTGACAGTGGTTTTAAAATTGTGTGTGCCTGTCAAATTCATAAAATGCTACACTTCAATACACCTGACTTCAAAAACAAAAAAAACAAAAAAAAAGGGAAAGCAAAGCAAAAACAGACAATAACAATGAGGATGAAGAGCAACTGGTACACTCAGACATTAAAAAACAAGCAGAGGGCACTTTGGTGGCTCAGTGGGTTAAGCATCAGACCTCAGCTCAGGTCATGATCTCACAGTTCTTGAGTTCAAGCCCCACTCTCTGCTGTCAGTGAGGAACCCGCTCCGGATCCTCTGTCCCCCTCTCTCTCTGCCCCTCCCTCGTGCTTGCTCTCTTTCTCTCTCTCAAAAATAAACATTAAAAAAAAAAAAAAAAAAAACAAGCAGAAACAAACTCTGCAAACAAAATACCTTGGCATAATGGCATTTTAAAAGTCTATCCCTGTTGAAAAGAATATTTAGGGGAAAGAGTAAAAAACAGAAAAAAGTATCTTAAATACTCCTGGCTGGTATCAGAAAAAAGAAAGATTAAAATGAAAATGGTCTAGCAAGATAAAGTTGCAGGGAAGAGAGATTCTGTAGTCCATGAAGGGATGTACCCAAGGATAGAAAGTCGTATTCTAGGTAAGTGACACCTCCATTAAAATGTAACTGGATTTCCCAGCAGGAGGCTATGAAGCCCACATCACATTTAGCAAACACTAGGTGCGTGAACAACCTGACATCACGCAAATCCTAAAACCAGGGGCACCATGAGGAAACTATCAGCATGAAAGACAAATGGCAGGTGCGTGAACAACCTGACATCACGCAAATCCTAAAACCAGGGGCACCATGAGGAAACTATCAGCATGAAAGACAAATGGCCTTGTGCTCACCGTGTTTCGCGTAGTCTTCTAGGCCCGTAGCATTGAGGTCCACGCTGTGAATTTTGCACAAGACTCTGTTCATGGCAGTGTAAATGGCCCGCCTCTGGGTGGGCTCCAAGCCTGGCAGAGAGGGGTCTCTGTAAATGAGGCCTGGGCAGTACTCCATCAGATAGAAAGGAGTACCGATGACCCTGGGAGGGACACAGACAGGATGTTTCAGTGGCCCAGCTCATAACATGGCAGGCTGTTAGTCATGGTATTGCTCTAACGGTCCTGTGTGTTCATTCCAAGAACTGAGGAAGGAGTTCAGGCCCAGGGTACTGGATGTTTCCTTTCTCCTTCGTACACGAACACAGGTTAGAAGCACCCCATCCCCAAACCAGTCCACAAACACAGCCCTGTCTATACTTCCTTGCCCGCATACCTCTCTTCCATTAGGTCCACTTGGGGAAGCTATGGAATGGAGTTTAAGAGTGATAATGTAGGAAAGCATATTGAGAGGAGGCTAGACATTACTAGAAATCAGATGACTGTTCTAAAAACTTGTTTTGAAAATTCTACCATTAAAACTGTTTATCCTGATTTGACTATGGGCTAGAACTTAAATTTATTATTAAATTATTAATTATCTTAAGTGTAATAATGCTTTGATTATGAAAGAAAATGTCTTTATTTCTAGGAGGGATATACAACTTACTTCAAAAGATTCAGCTAAAAATATATATAGAAAAAGGAAATATATTTATAAAATGTATAAAATTATAAAATTATTAGAGTGTGTAATTACAATTATATAAAATTATTTATATCATACACCTATACACATATGTAAACATACATATATTCATACAGAAGGCAAATATGGCAAAATGTTAGCAACATTTTAATCTAGATAAGAACTCTTTATGCTACTTTTTCTTTCAACTTTTCTATGTTTCAAAATGTTCATAATTAAATAGGTGGGACAAAAAAAAATTCAAAAAGGTTATTGCAAAGCAGTTTAAAAACAACTTAGAAGGACCACAATAAGATTAACAAAAACAAACATGAAGCTAGGTGGATCCAATTCTCACAAAAGCAAATATTTCTTCATCTTTCAGGATAACTTACAGATCTGTGAGCTCTCGGGGTGGGGGCGCCCCCCCGCTCGGGGGGTGGGAATGCTCTAAGGTCTTTCTTCTCTCCCATCCACATTTTATTTGTCTTCATTCTAACAAACTGGGATCTGAGCGACTAGATGGGCTTTTCTCTTCTGTAGTTTGAATATGTAATAAAAAATAAATCCAGGGGCGCCTGGGTGGCTCAGTCGGTTAAGCGTCCGACTTCGACTTCAGCTCAGGTCACGATCTCGCGGTCTGTGAGTTCGAGCCCCGCGTCGGGCTCTGGGCTGATGGCTCAGAGCCTGGAGCCTGCTTCCGATTCTGTGTCTCCCTCTCTCTCTGCCCCTCCCCCGTTCATGCTCTGTCTCTCTCTGTCTCAAAAATAAAATAAACGTTAAGAAAGGTTTTAAAATAAATAAATAAATAAATCCAGTGGCGTCTGCGTGGCTCAGTCGGTTAAGCGTCTGACTTCAGCTCAGATCATGATCTCACAGTTTGTGAGTTTGAGCCCCGCATCGGGCTCTATGCTGACAGCCCAGAGCCTGGACCCTGCTTCGGATTCTTTGCCTCCCTCTCTCTCTCTCTGCCTCTGCCCCACTTGCTCTCTCTCCCTCTCTCTCTCAAAAATAAATAAACATTAAAACAAATCAGTGAATCAATCAATCAATCTGGAAGCACCTGGATGGCTCAGTGGGTTAAAGCATCTGGCTCTTGATTTTGGCTTAGGTCATGATCTCACGGTTTGTGAGATTGAGCCCTGGTGAGTGCAGAGCCTGCTTGGAATTCTCTCTCTCCCTCATTCTCTGCCCCTCCCCGCCAAATAAATAAATAAACATTTAAAAATAAATAAATAAATCTCATCATCACCCTGAGTCTTCACAGAGGTCAAGAACTCTGGGGACAGGCACCCCAGCATTTCCAAGGGCTTTCATTATCCTGCCAGAATAAAGAAAAATGAATGAAAATGCTGGCTGAATTGATGAGATTTTCTTGAAATTATTTTTCTGAATTAAAATTAGTGTACACAGGAATTAAAACAGAATTCTAAAAAATATCCAATTGACCCCGAAGTATGCAAGAAGAACAAACAACAGATGGAACAAACAAAAATCAAATAGCAAAATTATGGACTTAAGTCAAATATATCAATAGTTACATTATATTGATTAGACTAAACATTTCAGTTGAGACAGAGATTGTTGTATTGCACAGAAAAGCAAGACCTAGCTACATGCTGTCTACAGGAGACATTCTTTATATATAAAAACATAGGGAAAGGAACACCTGGGTGGCCCAGTCGGTTAGGCGGCCAACTTCAGCTCAGGTCATGATCTCATGGTCTGTGAGTTTGAGCCCTGAGTCGGGCTCTGTGCTAACAGCTCAGAGCCTGGAGCCTACTTCTGATTCTGTGTCTCTCTGACCCTCCTCCACTCACATTCTCTCTCTCTTTGTCTCTCAAAAACGAATAAATGTTAAAAAAAATTTTTTTTAAGAAATAGCCACATTAATATCAGAGAAAGGACACTTTAAGACAAAGAGTACTACCAGAAGCAGAGGGACATTTCCAGATGATACAAGAATTAATCCATCAGGAAGATATTGCAATCATAAATGTGTACATGCCTCATAACAGGACTTCAAAATGAAAGAAAAACAATCAGAATTACAGAGAGAAACGGACAAATCCACAATCATAGTTGAGACTATAGTACCCCTTTATCAGTAACTGATGGCAGTAGAACAAAAAACAGTAAGACAAAGTTCCAAGTGATACTACCAACGACTTGACCTGATGGCCATTCCCCCAATACTCAACAAGGGCAGGATACACATTCTTTTGAAGTACACACAGTACGTTCACCAAGATAAATCATATGCTGGTTCATACGATTAAGTAACGGAAATCTTAAACAGTATTTCTAAGATCTCAATGGTATTAAACTAAAAATCATTAATTTATGACACGTAGAAAAAGCTCAAATATTTGAGGGGTGCCTGGCCGGCTTGATCGAAAGATCATGCAGCTCTTGATCTCAGGGTTGTGAGTTTGAGCCCCATGTGAGGTATAGATTACTTAAATAAATAAAACATTTTTTTAAAAAGCTCAAATATTTGCAAATTAAAGAACACACTTTCATATAAGCCATGGGTCAAACAAGATATTACGAGGGAAATTAGAAAATATTTTAAACTGTAATAACAATAAAAAATACAACATGTGTGGGGCGCCTGAGTGGCGCAGTCAGTTAAGCGTCCGACTTCAGCCAGGTCACGATCTCACGGTCCGTGAGTTCGAGCCCCGCGTCAGGCTCTGGGCTGATGGCTCGGAGCCTGGAGCCTGTTTCCGATTCTGTGTCTCCCTCTCTCTCTGCCCCTCCCCTGTTCATGCTCTGTCTCTCTCTGTCCCAAAAATAAATAAAAAAAAACAAAAACAAAAACAAAAAAGTTAAAAAAAAAATACAACATGTCAAAATTTGTGAGATACAGAAGTGCTTAGAAAGTAACGTATAACTTTAAATACTTGTAAAAAGACTTTAAATCAGTTACACTATAAAGGAAAAAATAAGCCCAGAGTAAGTAGATGGAAAGGAATAAAGATAGAACAGAAATAAATGAGACAGAAAACAGAAAGATTTAATAAAGTGAAACACTCTTCTTTGAAAACAGTTGATAAATCCCTAAATAGACTAATGAGAGAAAGAACAAATTATCACTCAATATCATGAAAAAGAGGGAAAATCACTACAATAAAAGAATATCATGAACAATAAATTTGATAGATTAGACAAATGGACAAATTCCTTGCAAATTATGACTTACCAAAACTAAAACAGGATGAAATAAAATATCCAAATAACCCAATATTTATAAATTGAATCCATAATCAAAAAACCTTTTCCTAAAAACTCCAGTCCCTGATGGGTTTACTGGTAAATTTTATGAATCACTTAAGGAAGAATTTTTTTCATGTTTTAAATAGAAAAATAATTACTCAGTCTTTTTTTTTCATTAAAAAAATTTTTTTTAATGTTTATTTATTATTGAGAGACAGAGAGACACAGAGCATGAGCAGGGGAGGGGTAGAGAGAGGGGGAGACATAGAATTTGAAGTAGGCTCCAGGCTCTGAGCTGTCAGCACAGAGCCTGATGCGGGGCTTGAACTCACAAACTGCGAGATCATGACCTGAGCCGAAGTCGGTCGCTCAACCGACTGAGCCACCCAGGCGCCCCAATAATTACTCAGTCTTATCACCAGTAACTGGCTCCTGCTTTTTGCCTGCCTGGTGTCCTTTCCTTGCTTCAAGTTCTGATAACATACCTGGGCTTTCCTTTAGGAAACAGCTCTCCCCCACCGTCAGTCCACATGGTCTGGGTGGGACTGATGCAAACCCTGGTCCCAAGGATGGGCACAAGACCCAGATTTGGCCAATCTGAATAGTGCATCCTCCTGACCCCAGACAACACATTGGGCCAATGAGTCAAATCTCAGGAGGTATGCTGGAACATTCACTGAGGTTACAGAGGAAAGAAGAGTGGAGAGATGAAGAGAGAGAGAGAAAATGAGTGAGTCCTGGTGACGTTATATGGGCCCTTGGATCTGGTTATGCCTGAAAGATTTAAATTGTGACGTCAATAAATTTTACTCCTCTTCCTTTTTTAAAAATGAAGACTTAAGTCAGTCTAGGTGGGTTTCTGTTGCTTACAGTTGAGGAACAGAAACATGCTAGTCCAACATGACCATGGTAAATAATGTTGTGTTCTTTTCTAATGTTTTTGTTTCAGTGCACAAGTCTTTAAAAAAAAAAAAATAGGCGGTGCCTGGCTGGCTCAGTTGGTACAGTGTGTGACTCTTGATCTTGGGGTTGTGAGTTTGAGCCCCAGGTTGGGTGTAAAGATTACTTAAAAATAAAATCTTTAAAAAACAAAACAAAAAAACAGGATAGAACTATATGTGGTTTCTATCTGTTTTTATCACGTTAAAATTTTATCATGGCATTTTTGTGTCAGGCATATTATTGGCTACACTAATAGCACAATCATTAAAGCTGGGCTGTGAAATCCTACTGCCTCCCAGGTATGATGCCCAACTCCGTCACTCACAGCTAGTTGTGTGTCCCTGGAGATACCGCTTAACCTCTTTAATCCTCGCTTCTCTCACCTATAAAATGGGGATCATAATAGTAACATATCATGAGTTGTGAGAATGCTTTGGGTTAACAATACATCCAAAACATTTATTGCAGTGCCTGGCACATACTAAATGCTCAGTAAATGTCAGCTATTACTATTATTGTTGTTATGGCAACAAGTAGATAGACCAAGGTTTAATCATCTCCTGATTATTGTACCTTTTGGGTGTTTGCAATTTTTTATTAAAACAACATTGTGGTGACCAAATTACTGCATAAAGCTGTTTTCCCTATTTAGAATTATTTTTTATTTTTAATTTTTTTTTCAACGTTTTTTATTTATTTTTGGGACAGAGAGAAACAGAGCATGAACGGGGGAGGGGCAGAGAGAGAGGGAGACACAGCATCGGAAACAGGCTCCAGGCTCCGAGCCATCAGCCCAGAGCCCGACGCGGGGCTCGAACTCACGGACCGCGAGATCGTGACCTGGCTGAAGTCAGACGCTTAACCGACTGCGCCACCCAGGCGCCCCTAGAATTATTTTTTAAAGAGACATTCCTCTAACTGGAATTGTTAGATCTCAAAGTGTGACTACAATGAAGTTTTTAATAAATTGTATCATGCTGTTTTCCAAAATTCCCAAAGTTGTTCAGATTTACCTTTGGCATTTTAATGTTTATTTATTTTTGAGAGAAAGAGTGTGAGCAGGGGAGGGGCAGAGAAAGAAAGACACACACACACACACACACACACACACACACACACAGAATCTGAAGCAGGCTCCAGGCCCTGAGCTGTCAGCACAGAGCCCAACACAGGGTTAGAACTCACAAACCATGAGATCATGACCTGAGCCAAAGTCAGATGCTTAACTAAGTCACCCAGGTGCCCCTACATTTAGCATTTTTTTTTTAACATTTATTTATTTTTGAGACAGAGAGAGAGCATGAACGGGGGGAGGGTCAGAAAGAGAGGGAGACACAGAATCTGAAGCAGGCTCCACGCTCCGACCTGTCAGCACAGAGCCCGATGCAGGGCTCGAACTCGTGAACCACAAGATCATGACCTGAGCCGAAGTGGGACACTTAACCAACTGAGCCACCCAGGCGCCCCCCCCCCCAACATTTAGCATTTTATAAGCAGATACTATATTACATTTCATCTTCAAATGCCCATTTTATTCCTTTACTAAAATGGAAATTCTCTGCATTCCTGGATTTTTGGAATGTCACCACAGCCCTCCAGAACTCCTCAGTACCCCTGGGAATGGTCAGAGTTCACAAGCAGGATGCATGAGAATAGAGTGGGGGTTTCACACTTTTAGGGTTTCTTTCCTCTAAATACAAACCTGCTACTATGTGGGTACATATATAAATGTTCAGAAATAGCTACAGGTTTTCTCCTCTGAAGACCCCTAAAGCTTCATAATTCTCAGTCACCATTGCCTGCAATACTTGGAGAAGTCAGATTCTAGGAACTAAAAAGTCCAAAGAAGAAACAGTAAACAGTGAGAACAAGAAGGGACCAAGAGCCAAAGTCACATTTTCCTTACTACTCTGCAACATTCCTTCTACAGAACATAATGGGCTGGAAGGAAGAAGGAAGCAGAGGAAGAGAAAGGCTTCCAGGAAAGTAACCCCCACTCTGGAGACCATCCAGAATTTTCATCTCAGTTTCAAAGAATTTGGAGCTAGGATTTTTTTCAACCTGCTATGTTTAAATTTTCCTACTTTCAAAAGAAACTATTTTATTTGGGATGGGCTGTAATGCAACCCATTATTATTTTACGTATTTTATTATGGAAAATTTCAGACATCTATGAGTAGAGATTCATAAAACAAACCCCCATGTAGCCAATTTCAACAACTACCAACTCAATGCCATGCTTGTTTTGGCCTCAGCCCCACTGATACACTGTTTATAAGACTAAAGGTCTTAGTCTTTAAGACTAAAAGGTGAGACTAATGAGTATTCCAATAATGCTTTTTCCACCAGAGGTTCCAAAAAGGTCTAGTTTCCTACAGGTTCAGGTACAGAAAAGAGAAAACAAACTTCTGAATAAAAGTAGGTTACATGTTCTTATTTGAGATAATTTTGGAAATTCATACATGCATACATACATTAAATGTCTCAAGGCAGTCTGATGGAGAGCTGACTTGTCAGCTCAGGGCTGAGCTGCGGAGGATGGAGGGGACCACACCCCAGCTCTGAGAAGTTACCTAAACTCCCTCTCCACTGCATGGGAGGATGGAAGGAGTGTCCCCGGGGGCTTCTTCCGCAGAACCAGCTGGTGGTTAGCTAGCCTGATGTAGTAGGTTGGATTTGACTGCCCATGATCAAACTGAAGGAGTTCCAATGGGCCTGCAAGTTTGAAAACAAAGATAATGACAGTAGTTCAGAAGGATAGAGCTGGGCATTCCTGCTCTCTAACAAGTACCTCATTTGGGATGCAGGACATTCTGATTAGGGATGCACCTCCGACTTGGGCACCAGAAGTGATGGAGCCCCAGGCCTACTGTGCCAGCCCAGATCCACTACAGTGTGGCAAAGGCCACTCCATTTACACCACAATCATCTTCACTTTGTGCAGGTGTCCAGTTTTGTCTTTCTTGCCAACTCCCGCTCCACGAAGAAAAGCTTTTCAGTTCTGTTTATCAACCACAAGCACGGTCATGGCAACCCACCATGCTAAAATGGAATGCTTTAAGCCTGAGGATGAAAAGCGCCCTTGTGCATCCCTAGGTCCACACTCGGCCAAACCACTCCTGAGACTGGCGTGACGGCTGGGAGGAGCTTCCGCGGAGGCCTGTAGCTTGAGCTGAGTGCTTCCCTGAGATGCTCTCTCCCACCCCAAGGGGCTCAAATCCGTGGCTCCCGCTCAGGAACATCCTAATTAACCTTCAGCTTCATAACAAGACTGAACTCTGGACACAGATTCGTTTCACATGGTCAGAAGAGCAAGAAGAAACTGGCATTTGCCTGAGTTAGCTGGAGCTGGCCTGCTCAGAAGGGACCCCTCAGCTTTGCAGAGGCCCTAAGAACAATCCAATCTCTGGAAAACATAAGTGGAGCTCCACGCAAAAAGTCTTCAAGGATTAAATGGGTGAGGCAAAACCTTATCACCAGGTGGAAATGTCTTCCAAGGCCCCCGAGGCACCTATTTTTCTGAGAGAGGAATATGAAGAATCAAAGAGGGGCCTTTGAAGAGATGGAGACAACTTGTCACACTGTAAATTTATGCAGCTTCTTAAATCACCTCCACAAAACAGGCTGTCATCTCAAAACATTTAGACACACTCAAACACCCCTGGGCACGTACACAGTCTCCAGATCCCAGGCGATCCCTGCCACACCACGCTCTCGGGTGGAAGAGAGGGTGAGTGTACTTTTGGGGTTCATGCTTTTCCCCAAGCAAAACTGAAAGCTGCACTCAGATCCACTGAGCTCCATGGCTGTTTTCCTCACCACACAGCCTCTGTCTCCAGCATATTCCACTAGGGTTTGAAAGTAAGAACCAGACTGAAGAACTAGCCTTGAAAGAGTTGGCAAAAAGCAGAAATTTAAATACCTGTGCTTTGGGTCCCCAGTAAGTCTTTAAGGTACTTCTCCAAGGAACCTCGTGGAATGTCCATTGTCTTTCTCATGGGGCAAGTGTTTGGAACAACCATTCTCAACGTAAAACCCAAACGGGTTTCTAATTCCTTTACTGCAGTTTCTGGGTCATCAACCTGGTTTCAAAGAGAAGACTGAACATGTACCACCAGTCAACCCTGACCTGGCCTCCTGTCTGTTCTCTAAAAGGGCAGTTTTTTATTTATTTATTTTTTTTTTTTTTTATTTTTTTTTCAACGTTTTTTATTTATTTTTGGGACAGAGAGAGACAGAGCATGAACAGGGAAGGGGCAGAGAGAGAGGGAGACACAGGATGGGAAGCAGGCTCCAGGCTCTGAGCCATCAGCCCAGAGCCCGATGCGGGGGCTCGAACTCACGGACCGCAAGATCGTGACCTGGCTGAAGTCGGACACTTAACCGACTGCACCACCCAGGCGCCCCTAAAAGGGCAGTTTTTTAGAGGAAAATATCCAAGAAGTCACGTTTCTGAGCAAGGACTTTGGAGGCCAAGATATTCAGCTAATGAGGAAGCTGTATAAAGACTTTGCTCTTCTCATTTAATTCTTAACCACACTAAACTTTCTTATTGGCTGGGAAGAGTGCCAGTTAAGAGTCCATGATGCTCCTTCATGCCAGGAGGGCATGATACTGTGCTGCAGCATCAACCCTGTCCCTGTGGCCCATCAGCTTCATAATGGAAACCCAAACACAGGAAGCTGGACAGAGACGTCCTCTCAGGTGGCTTCTTGTGCTTCACAGCCATGACCTGGGTGGTCCGTGTGGCTGGTAGCTGCCGGCTCCCTACCCAGAACGGTGTCACAGGGACAGCCTAGCTGCCGTCCCAAATGTCTTAAGCCTGCCATTCACCTCCTTGCACAATTCTTTTCTCAAACTGCCTTCTTAGTGTCTGTCTTACTTCCTTTCAAAAATAGAGTGGCTCGGGGCGCCTGGGTGGCGCAGTCGGTTGAGCGTCCGACTTCAGCCAGGTCGCGATCTCGCGGTCCGTGAGTTCGAGCCCCGCGTCGGGTTCTGGGCTGATGGCTCGGAGCCTGGAGCCTGTTTCCGATTCTGTGTCTCCCTCTCTCTCTGCCCCTCCCCTGTTCATGCTCTGTCTCTCTCTGTCCCCCCCAAAAAAATAAATAAACGTTGAAAAAAAAAAATAGAGTGGCTCGTCATGTAAATATCCTAAAATTAATAAAAAAGACCATAGCAACATGGTGGAAAACCACTAAACACAACTATGATTGTTAACAGGACAAGCTTAGAAATGCTTATGCTAGTGCCTAGAGCACAGCAGGGGTTCAAAAAATAGTGATCATTACCTTTATGGTGTGAATGCCAAGGCTGGCAGCTGCTTTTAGATTCGGTCCAAGATCATCAAGAAAGATGGACTCAGAAGGCAGCAGGCCAAGCCGCTCCAAGCACAGCTTGTATATCCTGGGGTCTGGCTTACAGACACCTTCTAGGCAGGACTCCACGACCTGAGCGAGGGACGGGGATGAGAGATGAGTGTCCCTAAAAGGTGGTGCTCCCACATGCATACTGGCATATTTTTTAAAAGAATAATAGGAAGACCGTTGAGATTTGTTATAATAAGTAACTTCAGAGTGTTATGATATAAAATGATGTTGCTTTTTAAAGTTGGAGATATGGTAATACTGGGTTACTAGCTGGGGGCAAGCTCAGGAAACCAAAGTTCTGGTTCAGAAACAGCGACCTTGCACACACAGCGAAGCCACAATGGGCCTCAATGTCATCATCGGCAAAGTGGGGATGCTAATAGCTATCTTACCTATCTTAGCGGTTATTGAGAACATTAAATGAAAGTTGAGTGGTTCCAAAATGATGTTAGCATTTTGCTAATGTTAAATATTGTGGCTACACAGAAGAGCTGTAGATTTCTACTTCGCCATTTTTTCAGAAAGAAGGGAGGGGCACCTGGGTGGCTCAGTCAGTTGAGTGCCCGACTTCGGCTCAAGTCATGATCTCATGGTTGGTTCGTGGGTTTGAGCCCCACATCGGGCTCTCTGCTGTCGGTGCAGATCCTACTTTGGATCCTCTGTCTCCCTCTCTGCCCATCCCCAGCTCGTGCTCTCTCTCTCCCTCTCTCAAAAATAAACATTAAAAAAATTTTTTTTTTTTTTAAAAAGAAGGCAGCACTGTTTACTAACTACAAAAGGCACATGACCTTAATGTCTGTATTTCAGAAATTAAAAAGCAAAACAGCCATCCTCAACTTATATAAATCCCATGGGAGAACAGACCCCAAAGAGACTGTTCATGGCAAAGTACTGTTCCTTTCACGCAAAGAGCTTCCTGTGTCCTCACAACCTCACTTCCACTGTGTATCTGGTCTGGAAATGCAGTGGGGGGCGGAGGGTGGGGGGTGGGTATGCTTCAGAGGGTCCAGATGAAACCCTGCAAAACCGGACCCAGTGCCAGGCAACCTCTGATCCATCAACCTGCAGGTCTTCTTACACTGTCCCCAGGGCTTAATCTCCTATAAAGTGGGCCTAAAACAGCCACAGAAGCTTATAACTGACACCCTCTGGTCTGCCCTGAGAATAGAACTCAATCCATGCTCACTCCAGGAAGGACTCAGGCTCTCCAAAACCAAGGACAAACCCCTCCCTCTACTCTACATTTGCATTATTCAGGGTTGGGTGAGAACTGCCCTTTCAGGAAAATAAATATCCTAAATAAATTGGACCACTCTATTTAATCTTCCCTGTCTCTTAAGGAGCCAAATGAACTAAAAAAGACAAAGCTCCGTGTAAAGAAAACATCAGTAGTGGGTACCAGAGAAACTGGGTGTTTCAGACACAGACCAGTGTCCACACTGCGGGAGAACAACACAGCTGTGCTGGCTGAGACAGACAGAGGGGGTGGTGAGCCCAGTGAGCCAAGTTCTCACAAGCAGGCATCTCTCCTGAGGGACTATGTTGAGGGTCACTGTATTGGGGAAGTAAAAAAATTCTCCAGATTTAAGTTTGATAAGATCCCTGGCCTTCTCTTTCTGTTCTATTTTGCAAGTTGAAAAAGTCCTGGAGATGTAGTTCTTAACAATGTGAATATACTTAACGCTACTGAACTGAACACTTTAAACATGGTTACGATGGTAACTTTTATGTTATGTGGGTTTTTACAATAAAAAAATGTAAAAATATTTTTATTGAAAAAAATTAGATGGAAAAACATTTTGAAGCCGAGACAGATTCCTATAATACTGGTTTAAGAGTTCAGCCTCTAATGTTGACAGAGATCACAGATTGCTTACACTATCTTTATTCTATCAAAACATCTATGTATGTGTGCGCGTGTGTGCTTTAGAGAACAAAAATCTAAACCCTTGCCCTTGATGAAATGTTTTTAAAACTCCAGGTCTTCTGCAGACCTAAAATACGAAAACCCATCAGAAAACTCCTGGAAAGCACATGCCAAAATGCCTGTGAAGTCTGAATAAACAAGTCCATTTTTTTTTTTTTTAAAGAAACTCATAGGTCTTTTAAATTGTAGCTTCATTTGAAGGGCTGAACGTGAGCCTGGACAATTTAATTTGTCTAGATGAAGATATCATTCCTATAGCTGCACTGCACTCTGAAAATAACCAAAACGTACTGAATACTGACCATGTGCCAGGACCATGCAGAGAGCTTTGCATGCATAATTCTGTGGGATGCACGCAGCGACCCTACAAC
Source organism: Herpailurus yagouaroundi (assembly GCF_014898765.1). Taxonomy (NCBI): domain Eukaryota; kingdom Metazoa; phylum Chordata; class Mammalia; order Carnivora; family Felidae; genus Herpailurus; species Herpailurus yagouaroundi. The sequence continues at coordinate 11,162,564 of NW_024412422.1, forward strand.
AAAGAAATTGCTATTCCCGAATTAAAGAGGAAGAAACTGAGGTTCAAGGAAGCAAAGCCACCGCCCGTGATCACCTGGCTAGCAAGCTGCAGAGACAGGATTGAATCTGGCTGAAGTCCCGGAGCACTCGGAGGGGAGGGGGCTTGGAAGAGCGCTGTTTGTGTCCCACGGGGAAAACAACAATCAAAGCAGGCGGGGAGCTAGACAAGGTGTACAGAGGGGACAGGACTCTATCTCTGACAGGCTTTCTATAGGAAGGAAGGAGGACGTGGGAGGTGAAAACAGCACTAGGCTGAGAGGTTCATTTCCAACATTTGCCCTCTGAATTTCCACCTGTCAATTTTACTAGATTTTATGTTCTAAAATAGCACTATCCAATAGAACTTTTCAGAATGATGGAAACGCTGTATATGCTGTCCAGTATAGTAGCCACTAGCCACACGTGGTGAGTGAGCACCTGAAATGTAGCAGGTGCGTACTCTGTGGGGCAAGGACCGTGTCTGTCACATTTGCCACAGTATCCCTTCACGTGTAGTCAGTGGCCAGCGTGCAGTAACTGCTCAGTAAGAATCTACTTTCTAACTGAAGTTTAAGCAAGTCAGCTATGAATAATTCGTATCTGTCCCAGGATGATAATCTATTTCTCTCTTGGGGAAATGGGGAATCGTTTATAGGAGTAACCTCCTGGCACAGAAGACCATCTTTCACTCAGTATGTTCTCAGGGCAGTTTGATGGTCTAGCATTGGGCGATTCAATATAGTAACCACCAGCCATATGTGATTATTTACATTTAAACTAATAAAAATGAAATAAAATTCAGTTGTTAGTGACACCAGCCACATTTCAAGGGCTTAATAGCCATATGTGACTAGAAACAACCATATTGGACATTTCCATTACTGCAGTAAGTTTTATTGGATAGCACTGGTCTCAGGATTAATGCCACAGAAATAAAAGGCAACATCACTGGTCTTTTTTTTTTTTCTTTTTAATAAATATTTACTTAAGTTATCTCTACACCCAATCTGGGACTCAAACTCACGATCCTGGGATCAAGAGTTGTACACTCTACTGACTGAGCCACCTAGACACCCCAACATGGTTGGTCTTTGAAGAGATAAGGTCAAAGGTCCCTTTAGATGTGAGGGCTGACGGAAGTTTGTGAGTTATGTGACGAATAAGGTTCACACCCAGAACATGAAAGAGTCTCTAAAGCTGAGGTTTCAACCAGTTATCAAAGACCATAAATGCTGGACCTTGCTGAGAGCTCAGAGATGTTTTAGAAGTCCTCTTTTCATCCTGTTAGGTCTAAGTCTAATTTAGTCAAGTTAGACTGACTAAGGAAACCCATTCACTCAAGACCTGCTACGAGGCAGTGTTTAATGATGCATCCTAAAGCAAGGACAGAGACTCTGTTTCGATAGTTTTGGATTACTTCAAGCTTACCACATCAAACTGTTTCCGGTCCAGGGGCAAAAAGCTTTTCCCGTTGGGAAGATAAAAATTATTGCTCAAGACTGCAGTCCGAAGGCCTTTTGCCCGAATTTGAGTTATGGCCTCAGTCATCACTGGGAACTGCTTCGCCACTTGCTCACTGGTCAGCAGGGTGAAAAAGGAGCCCACAGGTACGGAGGTCTTTGACTAAAAATGGGGGAGGGGAAAGGAGAGGCAGCAATAATTAAGAGTAGGAGGAACAGCTTATGACCAACAGAGAAAAACACGGCTTCCTGTCTTCCTACTGCTACCTCGTTTGATTTGCTACCTAAAGGAATTGTCCCTCAGCCCCGGTGCAGAACTTCACATACAAGGTTGTAAAAAGTAACTTCAGGTGACAGTGGTGAGGGAATGGAGCTATTTATATCAATAGTCCAGTTAAATGAATTCTTTATTTCAGTCATGGATTGGCAATTTTACTTATTTATTTTTAAATGTTTACGTATTTGTTTTTGAGAGAGAGAGAGAGAGAGAGGGCGCGTGCACAAGTGGGGTGGGGGTGGGGGGCAGAGAGAGACACACACACAGAATTTGAAGTAGGCTCCCAGGCTCTGAACTGTCAGCACAGAGACCAGTGTGGGGCTCAAACCCACAAACTGTGAGATCATAACCTGAGCTGAGATCCAGAGTTACATGCTTAACTGACTGAGCCACCCAGGCACCCCATGGATTGGCAATTTTAAAGAGCATCAGAATATCCAAGGACAACTTAAGCTAAAAGTATATTAAGCAGGTATCATTTCATTCTTTTTTAAAAATTTATTTATTTCAGGGGCGCCTGGGTGGCGCAGTCGGTTAAGCGTCCGACTTCAGCCAGGTCACGATCTCACGGTCCGTGAGTTCGAGCCCCGCGTCAGGCTCTGGGCTGATGGCTCAGAGCCTGGAGCCTGTTTCCGATTCTGTGTCTCCCTCTCTCTCTGCCCCTCCCCCGTTCATGCTCTGTCTCTCTCTGTCCCAAAAATAAATAAATGTTGAAAAAAAAATTTTTTTTTAATTTATTTATTTTGAAACAGAGAACACACACACGCAGAGAGAGAATCCCAAGTAGGCTCTGCACTGTCAGCACAGAGCTCAATGCAGGGCTCGAACTCATGAACTGTGAGATCATGACCTGAGCTGAAATAGAGTGAAACACTTAACTGACTGAGCCACCCAGACGCCCCTATAATTTAATTCTTAATGATCCAGAAGACATGTAATGATTTCGTATTGTGAACTTCAGCTTCTGACCCATTTTTCATTTTTAAATTCAATCTACGTGGGTTTTGGAAACTGTTACCATATTTCAAACATTTGCAAAGGCAGGTCTGCTCTTTTATACAAACACACACATACACACTATGGAACAGCTTTCTTGAGATACAATTCACATACCACACAATTCACCCATAAACTGTACAATTCAAAATTTTTAATATATTCACAGTTGTGTAACCATCACCACAATCAATTTTAGAACATTTTCATCACCTTGAAAAGAAACTCCATATATATTGGCAGTCATGTTCCATTCTACCCCCCATTCCCAATACTCTCAGTCCTAGAAAATCACTAATCTAAGTTTCTATTTCTATTGATTTCCCTGTCCTAGACATTTCATATCAATGGAATCATACAATCTGTGGTCTTTTTGACTGACTTCTTTCTTTCACTTAGCACAAAGTTTTATATACCTATTTGAAATTGTGGTAAAATATACGTAACATAGGGGCAGTTGGGTGACTCAGTCAATTAAGCATCCAACATTGGCTTAGGTCATGATCTCGGGGTGCAGGAGTTCAAACCCTGTGTCAGGCTGTGTGCTGACAGCTCAGGGCCTGGAGCCTGCTTCGGATTCTGTGTCTCCCTCTCTCTCTGCCCCTCCCCTGCTCATGCTCTGTCTCTCTCTCTCTCTCAAACACAAAAAAATAATAAAATCTTTAAAAAAACATACATCACATACAATGTACTATTTCGACCACTTTAAGTGTGCAGTTGAGCGGCATTATGTACATTCATTTAAAGACTTTTTTTAATGTTTGTTTTTGAAAAAGAGACACAGAGCATGAGTGGGGGAGGCACATACTTTTAGATATATGTAGTTAAAGTTCAGTACCTGGGGATGGAAGAAATGCATTAAAAACTTAAAAATGGCGGGGCACCTGGGTGGCTCAGTCGGTTAAGCGTCCCAACTCAGGTCATGATCTCATGGCTTGTAAATTCAAGCTCCACATCGAGCTCTCTGCTGTCAGCACACAGCCTGCTTTGGATCCTCAGGCCCCCTCCTTTTGTGCCCCTCCCTTGCTTGTTCTCTTTCTCTCTCTCCCAAATGAATAAATTTAAAAAGTTTTTTTAATTCAAATGGATTATTAGGTTTTCACTTATTTGCAGTTTAACCAACTTAATAGCTGAGTATTGCACCCAAACTCTAGGCAGAAAGAATATGTAAATTCAAGTATGTTTATCACTCACGATTTCAGAGCAAAGTCTCCCAAATTGCTGTAAGAAATCCTCTGTTGTTATCTCTCCCCTCATAAATTTCATCCAGGGCCCCTTTTCACCACCTGAGATAAAGGCCTGCAGTATAGTTCCAGGAGGGATGTCATTTTGTAGCTCCCATTCTATAGGAATTAAAATTTGCAATAAGTGAAACACATTCAGAGATGGCTGGGGTTTGGAAAGCTCAGGGGAATTACCACCAGTCCCTGCGACACTGCTGTGGTCCCAGGGGGGGATTCTCACGGGAATTAGGAGAAACTGAGGAAATGCAAAATCTCAGCCTTAGGCCCCAAGGCAACAGTGATATGGAGGGGACACTGCTATTAAGCATCAGGTCCTTACCCTCTACTTGACATGACTCTGGACACTGCATTATGCATTTTCTTCCCTGCTCTCATCAGCTGCCTCATGTACCTCAGGTCGCTCATACACTCCTGGCACGTAGTAAGAAAACACAAGCGTAATAAGCCATGTTCGGACAGCACACCAAAACAGGCCCTTCATTTTGTAAACTGGAGTCATCCTCTGTGGCACCAGAACTGCTACGCTGAAACATTCACTTGGGGGATGCGGTCTTTGCGGAATAAAGAAGAAATTTTCCTTTTTTTTTTTTTAATGTTTATTTTTATTCTTGAGGGGTGGAAGGAGAGTGCGAGCAAGGGGCAGAGACAGAGAGAGAATCCCAGGCAGGCTCCACACTGTCAGCACAGAGCCCGACACAGGGCTCGAACTCATGAACAGTAAGATCATGACCTGAGCCAAAATCAAGAGTTGGATGCTCAACCAACTGAGCCACCCAGGCGCCCCTAAAGACGATTTCTATCCATAAGAAGTTCACGCAGTGGATGGATCAGCATTTGTGTGTACGGGGAGTCTTTGGACAGAGGCTGCTTTTTCTTGTACCAGGTTGTGTGTTTTCTTTCTAAAATATAGCTGCTATGGGGCAAATATATATGTACCAATCGTAAGTATTTCTAAGACATAATATACTTTACACATTTATTTTGTTTTGATAAAGTAGGGCCTGTGCATTGAAAATATTTGACAATATAGAAAAGTATAAAAAATAAAGTTAAATGACAAGCAATCTCCCTTAGAAATAATCAATGTTACTAATTTGATACATGTTCTTTGAGAATAGCAAGACTTAAAGCTCAATCCAAATAATCCTACTTATTTAATTTGAGAACTAAAATGTGTAACATTTTTTATGGTCTCAGAATTGGCAAGCATGTAAGGAAACTGGCACTCTTGTAGACTGTTGATGGGAGTGGAAAGAAGAACAACCTCTATGGAGAGCAAAATTTTAAATATACGTTTGATGTAGTAATTCCTCTTCTAGGAATTTCTCCCACATATATATTTATAAAAGTCAGCAAAGATTATGAACAAGGCTGTTTGTGCAGAATTGCTTATGATGAAAAGAGCCAGGAATTTAAACACATGTTAGTAAATCGCTTGTTACATCAACTTTGATATATCCATAGAATGGAATACCATACAGGTGTATAAACTAGACCAAGGATATGCAAAATACGGCCTGGGAACCAAATCTGTCTCCTATCTGCTTTTGTATTCATGTACTACTGTCTATCACTGTTTTCTTGCTCCAACAGGAGAAATGAGCAATTGTGACAGATTGTGTGGCTTGCAAAGCCTACTTAACCCTTTATACAAAAAGCTTGCTACCTAAAACATACCTTGATAAAGGATGAACTGACCTGGGAACATGCTAGACAGGGACACTCTACCCAGGGAGGAGGTCAGAGAGGCTTTCACAGAAAAGAAGTCGTTTTTTTGTAGTTGTTTGTTTGTTTGTTTTTTAAGTTTATTTATTTTTAAGAGAGGGGGAGAGAGAGAGCGCGCACATGAGCATGCACAGGGTACGGGCAGAGAGAGGGAGACAGAGAAAATCCCAAGTAGGCTCTGCACTGTTAGTGCAGAGCCCAATGCAGGGCTTGAAACCACAAACTATGAGATCATGACCCAAACCAAAGTTGGACACTTAACCAACTGAGTCACCCAGGTGCCCCAAGAAGTCTTAAAATCAATATTAATAACCACCACAAGATTTATTGAGTGTGCAAAATACTCCAGGCACTGTGCCAAGTAATATACTGTTTAGGTCACCATCAAAAGTACAAGTAGGATTTGAACAGGCAGAGGAGGCAGGGAAGGGTGGCTGCCAGCAGAGGGGAGAGAACTTGCAAAGACACAGGAGTGTAAAGGTGTTCGGCAAATTTAAAGAACATTAAGCAGTCCACAGAGGCTGAAATGTGGGAAATGCTATGGTACATGGACACGAGGGCTAATTTGCAAGAGGCCTTGGATACCAAGCGAAAGCTTCTGGGCTTAATCTAAGGGACAAAGCACAGGCACTCGAGAATTTGAAGCAAGGGAGGGAAGGGATGGGATCTGCATCTCAGAAATGTAACTCTGGGGGCTGCATGGAAGGTGGTACAAAACCCAGAGGGCCAGAGGCAGAGAGAAGAGTTAGGAGGTTCATGTGATGGTGCAGGTAGGAGACGGTAGGGTCCTGAACCTGGGCCGAAGCAGAGAGAGTAAAGCGAATAGGTTCTGAAGATATTCTGGAGAAAGCTGAGAAGACTCCTGTCCAGTGATCTTTGTTTTCTGTAAAAGAAGAGATTCAGCTGTCTTCCAAGTATGAAGGCTTGGGTGGGGGGAGTAGGAGACTGCTGGGAGGTTGGAACAGCCCTGTGGCAAATGCCAGAGGAATATGAGCAGAGGAATAGGGAGGCTGAGGGACCAGCTGCAGCAGGAGCTAAAAAATTGCTCACCAAGTCAGTTTGCTTAGCTGGGTAACGTGAAAAGGAAAACCTCACTAAAATGAAGTCAGGACGCCAGAAGGGGGAGCTCGCACGCCCTTCCAACTCCGTCAATGACAGACACCAACAGAAGAATCTCCAACAGGAAAGGATGGTGAATTACTGGCCCCAACCGGAAAAAAGATGTATGCTGAACTGACTACCCCACCAGCTCGGCTAATGAGAAACCATCATCACCATGAACTCCTGCCTTTCTCCAATGGACTTTTGTTCAAAACAAGCCCTCCCAACTTCCTCCTCCTTCTCCATAAAATGTTCCTCTCCTTTGTTTGTTGGACTAGCCTATGGTTTTGACCAAAGCTAGCTTGTCCCAAATTGCAATTCTCCGCTATTCCCAAACTCATTTTTTCTGGTTAAATAACTGTTTCATGTTTAACGTCAATAGTAATTTTTTTTTTTACCCAGGGACATATAAAACCTGTACTTGGGTTGGTTTAGCATGGAGAATCGCCCAACCAGCTACCATAGAGGTCAGCTCTTTGGCCCTTTTTTATTCCTGCTGGCTGGAATGAGAATGTGATGGCAGGAGGTAATGCAGCCAAGATAGATCAGGAGGTGAAACTGAAAATGAAGAGTATTTGCAGCAGAGCAATACAATAGACACAACCTGAGTGCCTGATATCACCGAGCAACATACTACCCCCTACCACACACCTGAGCTTTCATGTGCCAAAGAAAGAAACTTTGATCTTGTTTCGGTCACTGTTCTGTTAGGTTTCCTAACACTTGAGGCCAAAATTAATCCAATGCGGGGCGCCTGGGTGGCTCAGTCAGTTAAGCGTCCGACTTCGGCTTAGGTCATGATCTCACGGTTCGTGGGTTCCAGCCCCGTGTCGGGCTCTGTGCTGCTGACAGCTCGGAGCCTAAAGCCTGCTTCTGATTCTGTGTCTCCTTCTCTCTCTCTGCCCCTCCCCAGCTTGCGCTCTGTCTCTCTGTCTCTCAAAAATAAATACATGTAAAAAAAAAATTAATCCAATGCAAGTCAGTTGAACTGAGTAAGGAAAAAAGTAAACCAGAAGGGGCTGATAAAGGATCAGAGACTAGAGGTTTGATCTTGAAGGACATAAAGCAGGTTTCTCAGGCAAGCAGCACAGTTCTCAGAGAAAGGTAGTTAAATTCTACCAATACCAATAATAACAATAACAATGGCAGCTCATCATGAATTGGGAATTGAAGTTGAGATAAGCACTAAGCACTCACTGTGCTACGCCAAGTGTCTTCTGTAATCATTTCATTCAACTCTCCCCAAATCCCAAAGAGGTAAGTACCATAATTAGCCTTAATTTAAATTTTATTCATTTATTTTGAGAGACAGAGCCCAATGCCAGGCTCAATGTCACGAACCATGAGATCATGACCTGAGCTGAAACCAAGAGTCAGACACTCAATCTACTGAACCACCCTGGCACCCCTATTAGCCTTAACTTGATAACAAAATGAAAATAAAGACTCAGAGAAGTTGAATAATTTACTCAAAATACTCAGCCACAAAGTGGTGCTTGGAATTTGATTTAAGAGCCAGAGTATCTCCCCCTGCCCAAATCTTCCTCTGTCTCCCCTTACCTCACTTCATTCCCCTCCACCCCCAGCCTAGTCTCCAAAAGTGAAACAGAATAAAGAGCTCACCTGCAGCCACTCTCCCTGGAGAAGGAATGAGAACTCCACCCATATCAAAAATCACCGCTCTGTAGGGGCCGCCTCCAGAATGTGTCCAGTGCCTGGCTCCCTGGTGCTTGCCCTGGATGTGCTTCAGGAAGGCTGCCCTCCGAGGCTGCTGGAGTTGTGACAACTGGAAGAGCCATCTTATGTACATGTTGAGGCCAAGACTGCAGGAGAAGACACAGGGCACAGCTCGCCTTCGTTGCCCCCAGTCCAGTCCACCATCTTAGAGCTCAGGTGTGCCAACTTGGCATCTCCACTGATCTCCAGCAAACACTTCAAACCACAACCAGAACTGAACCCTCCCTGACTCCTCCTTTTTCTCAGTTCCTTAGCTCAGTAAAGGGCTCCACCATTCAGCTACCTGCTCAAGCTAGAAAACTGGGATTCACCCCTGACTTCTCCCAGTCCCCCACCTGGGGCGAAACTAGATGCTCTGTGCTGTCAACTCTTCCTCCTGAAAGCCGCTGTCTACCTCTCTCCACTTACTACCCACCGATGAACTTGCCCACAGATCATTGCAACAGCTTAATAGGTTCCCCTGCCTCTTCTCAAACCCCCTCTTCATTCTTCACCCTTCAAACAGAGTAAGAGTGCTCTTTCAAAACTGTAAGAGTGCTCTTTCAAAACTGTAAATGTGGCCATCTCCTAATGCCACTTAAAATTTTCAATGGTAGTGGAGCACCTGGGTGGCTCAGTCAGTTGCACATCTGACTTTGGCTCGGGTCACGATCTCGCACTCTGTGAGTTCAAGCCCCACATGGGGCTCTGTGCTGACAGCTCAGAGCCTGGAGCCTGCTTTGAATTCTGTGTCTCCCTCTCTCTTCCTCCCCGCTCACACTCTGTCTCTCTCTCAAAAATAAATATTAAAAAAATTTTTTTAATAAAATAAAAATTTCAATGGCAGGATGCCTGGGTGGCTCAGTCGATTAAGCGTCCAACTCTTGATTTCAGCTCAGGTCATGATCTCACAACCATGAGATCGAGCCCTGCATTGAGCTCTACACTGATCGTGAAGCCTACTTGGGATTTTCTCTCCTCTCTCTCAAAATAAATAAACATTAAAAAAATAAATACATAAAATAACATTTTCAGTGGCTCCCCCACTGCCCTCAAGACAAACTCTTTAACCTTCCTCAAGAGGCCCTCTAGATCTGCCCCTGACTTTGGGTAGCAACTCTCTTTTAACCTTAATCCAGATGATGTGGACATGCAAATCTACATGCCGCTTCCTCAGACCCATGATGTTCTCCTCCAGCTATCACACCTTGGCCTATGCTGCTTCCTTGCCCTGGGCTGCTCCTTTCCACCTGTTACCTGGCTAATTCCAAATTGTCCTTTAGGCTCTAGTTTACCTATCGCTTCCTTCATGAAACCTCTTCTGGCTACCAGAAAAGACAGATGAGAAGTCAGTAAAAGGATACCCAGTACTGACCTCCTCCTAGCACTTATGGTGCCTCCATCACTCCAGCAGCCCTCCTACACTTCGCTGCAACAGGCTAACTGTTCTCCATTTGCCTCTTTTTTAAATGTTTTATTTATTTTTGAGAGAGTGCAAGCGGGGGAGAAGCAGAGAGAGAGAGAGGGACAGAGGATTTGAAGCAGGCTCTGTGCTGACAGCAGCAAGCCCAACGTGGGGCTTGAACTCACGAACCACAAGATAATGACATGAGGTTAAGTCAGATGCTCAACGGACTGAACCACCCAGGAGCCCCCATTTGCTTCTTTTCTAAACGTACTGTCAAAAAGTTCGGGGTGGGGGCAATCATATACATATAACACATACATATGTATATAGACTTACACATATATAGGTATAGAGATAATCCAAATATGGCAAAATGTTATTAGTCTATTTAGGTGAAAGGCAGATGATGAAAAGCATATGAGAGGTCACTCTTATATACCATCTAGACACAGTGTAATATTCTTTCAACTTTTCTGTATGTGTGAAATAAAAAGCTAGGGTAAAAAAATAATTAAAGCAGGGGCGCCTGGGTGGCTCAGTTGGTTAAGCGTCCGACTTCGGCTCAGGTCGTGATCTCACGGTTCGTGGGTTCGAGCCCTGCATCAGGCTCTGTGCTGACAGCTCAGAGCCTGGAGCCTGTTTCAGATTCTGTGTCTCCCTCTCTCTCTGCCCCTCCCCCACTTGCACTCTGTCTCTCTCTGTCTCAAAAATAAATAAACATTAAAAAGAAATTTTTTTTTAATAATTAAAGCAAATTCTATTTGCTGTCAGTTTCTCATGAAAATGTTTACACTTTTTGTGCGTATGCTTTTTCTATAGTTTAAAAGCTTATTAAAACCGTTGGTAAGACAGTCTGTAAATTTACGGGAGCCACTTCAGTGCCTCCATAAGGATTCAACAAGCTATGTAAGACTCTAAAGAGAGGATTCTTAAGCAGTAAATCTTCAAGATGATACAATGTGTTTTTCCTGTAACTGGACATTTGCTGAACTGGGGGTGGGGGGTGGAATTTTGAAATGAAAAACTTAAAGATTGATTTGCATTTTCAGTTTTACTTATGTTCCTATGCCAAGGCCAAAGTTTATGATGGAAGGAGTTTATTTATAGGCTACTAAAAGCGTCAAAACGTTTTGTGTCAGGGCTTAACAGAGATGAAAAGTGTCTCTGGGGCCTGAAGGGCTGACTTTCATCTTAACTGAGGATACTAATGGATGAATGGGCAATGCTCCCATGACCAGCTTGCTTATTCCTTCCAACTAGAGATGATGGTTCTGTCCTAGCCACTTCCCAACACTCTCTTCAGAGCAGCAAAACACTGATTTCTGATTCCTCCAGGCTGTGGTACCTGTCCACTGACTGTAACATCTCTCCCTGCTTCATCTGCCGGTAAACTTCCACTGATTTTTACCTCACAGCCTCAGTTTTACCTTTACCTCCTCTGCAGAGGCTTTTTTCTTTTAAAAATTTTTCTTTTTTTAAGTAGGCTCCACACTCAACGTGGAGCTTGAACTCAAGAATCTCACGTTCTACCGGCTGAGCCAGTCAGGCACCCCGGGAGCTTTTTTCTTTTCCCAGGCACTCTCTGGCACTAATTTTTTTTTTTTTTTTTAACTCGTATTGCTTCTTCTCCATACCTTCACCAGAGCATTTACCCCATTACACAGCAACTGTTTGCACACCTATCTGCTCCTGTAATTGTAAGCTTCTTAGGCAAGGCGTATCTTGCCGTTTCATCTTTGTACATATTTCATCCTTGTGTATATCCATCCCCTGGGGCTTAGCACAGCATCTAGACACATAGCAGGTGCCCAGCATAAATGAGCTGGAAGAATGAATAAACTGGATGAATCAGAGAATTGGGGAAGGCAGGGGACAGGTTTCACGGCCAATAGCCACAAAGAACTGTTACAAGCCCAACTTGCCCATTGCTAACGAACGATTCTAGTTCTCTGGGACTGGCATCTTTTTTCTGTAACACGGAGAGTATTTGTCTTCTCCGTGACTTTCAGAACAATGAGATTAGTATGATAATGTAGGTTTGCTACTTAATTTATGCTTTTATAAACATGCACACACACACTATGTGTTGTCACATGCTAAGATGGTTTAGTAAAGAGGCTTGAGTGTTGGCTTTAGAATCAGATTGCCTGGGTATGAATTCTAGCTCAGCCACTTACTAAGTGTAAGAGCCTGAGCCAGTTTCTCTTGCTGGGATTCAGGTTCCTCCTCTGTAAATGGAAGTAATTATACAACGGTTTCATACAGTTGTTGTTACTACTGCATGAAATAATGTATGTAAAGCACTCAAGTTAGTACCTGACACACTATTATCTACTACTGTAATAATTATAAAAAGTCCACAGATCTTGCATGTTATATGCATATACTATGTGAATACATATATGCATTTTCACAGCAATTCTTAACAGGGGGTGATTTTGGTCCTAAGGGAACATTTGGCAATGTACCCAGACATTGTGAGTTGTCACCACTTGGGGGGGGGGGGGGGAAGTGCTAGTGGGTCAAGACAACGATGCCAGCAAACATCCTATAAAGTATAGGACACACACACACACACACACACACACCACAAAAAATGATCAGGACTCAAAATGTTAATAGTGCAAAGATTGAGAAACCCTGACATAGAGAGTATATTGAAAGGTGACAGCGTGCAGTCACAAGCTAATAGACATATGTCATGTGGTCATGTTATATGCATATATCGTTCACGTCCCTACGTGTCCAGGACATGCTGTGACACATCTTAGATGTCTTTATAGCATACGCTTGGAATAGCATTCTGTCATGTATGTGCTATGTAGGTCTGTATGTCTTAATGTCTATATGCTAAAGGCAGTCTGACGTACTGGAAAACAAAGATGAATCTAAGAAAAGTGATAAAGAGCCACAGGCCCTATTCATTTAATACTCACGGCTGCGTAATATCCTAGTTTTACGCAACACCTAGCTCAAGGTCACACAACTCACTGATCAAGGTCGACTCCAAAACAGGAACTATTTGTGTTTATCTTATTCACGAAAATATCCCATTACCCCACCAGTGCTTAGGCTCTCAGTAAACATTTGTGAAGTGATGCGGCGGAGAGTAGGGCCCAGATCTAGCTCCAGCACCGCGCACGTAACCAGGCCACTGCCCTAGACAGAGTCAGAAACACTGCAATCGAGTCCCTATTCCTCAAGCGCCTTCAGAGAAACGGATTCACCTCTCTGAGCTTTAGCATACCTATCTGTAACGTGTGGCTAACACAAAACAACTCCACTGGCGCTAGAGCGAGTGGTGAAACATAACAAAGGCAAGAGCTCGCCATATGGCTAACAGTTCCTCGGACAATTCGGAAAGCTCGCGGAGCCGAGGACCCCTCGCCGTCGGCTGAAGTAGGCTGAGGGCAATGCCTCTCGCGTAGGTAAACTCGGGCCTGGGCGCAAACCCACCGATCGGCCTAACGCGGCAGCCACTGCCCTCAGTCTTCGGAACGTTCCTCCTTCCCAACCTCTTCGAGATCTCCTCCGGAGCGCAGACTCACCTCCGCGCCGTCACGCCAGTCACGTGCCCGCTTCCCCATCCAATCAGAGCGCGCGCTGATCCGCGCATGCGTAACCCCGCGGGTCGACGACGGCAGCCGGGAGGCGGAAGTGAAGGTTGTTGTGGCTCGGCTGGTTGCGCGCGGAGCTGCTGCTAGCGAGGCAGCGGCGCCGGCGCTGAGGCGGTGGCTGCGCTGCCGACTCTGGACCTCTTGGCCTCTCGGCTCGCCTCCTAGCCTCGCCTGAGCCCGCCGGGGCCCGCGCCGGCCAGCGCCTGCCCTATGAGTGTGTCACTGGTTGTCATCCGACTGGAGCTTGCGGAACACTCGCCCGTCCCCGCCGGCTTCGGCTTCAGCGCCGCGGGTGAGTCCCGCGGCCTCGCAGCCTTCCGTCTAGCCCCGGGGAAAGGCGGTGGCGAGGGTCTTTGTCTCAGGAAGAAGCTGAGAGGTGGTTGAGATTCCTCTTACTCCACCCATGCTAAATAGGCCGGATGGCATCTCTGGGAAGCCCTTCCCGGCCCATCCCTCCTGGTGCCTTCCCACGGGCACCCTTTATACCTGGCACGTCGCCCTCTCCACCCGGGGTTAGAGTCAAGTTTTGTAAGTTACTTTCCTCTAGGCTTTGTGAAGGCAGCGACTGCATCCCAGAGATGCTGACGGTTTGTGGTTTAATTAAATCGTTCCTCTTTGGAAGGATATCTGTTTAGGCGCCCTGCAGCCATAGTAATAACTAAAATGAGTACACTTCCTATGTCCCAGCACTGTACTAAGCACCTTGTATGTGTTATCTTTAATTATCTGTACAACAGTCCTGTTACGTAGATGGGTGGTATGCCCCTTTTACAGATTGGGAAACCGAAGCCCAGTGGTTGAATGACTTGCCCACAATTATCTGTAGGTGGTAAAACTGGAATTCTAACTTAGAGCTGGACTTGAGAGTCTGAGCTGTTCGTTACCAGCCACACAGTCTGCTTCGTGGCGAATGCAACTATGACTGCGTTTCTTGAACCTTAAGCAATTACCTAACAGTAACAGTTATTCAAGAAGAAATCACTGAATGCTCACCATCTGCTGGAACTTTAGTTGTTTGCAGAATCAGACATGGTCCCTGCTGTAATGGCTCCGGCAGCTCAATGGGGAGAGATGAATTAAATAATTGCAGAATTATAGTACTGCAGAATTATTATTAAGTAATTGTAGAATTACAAGTGGGAAAACAGCTGTGAAGGAAAGGAAGAGTTTGGAAAGGTATTACACGAGGATCTCTTTGGTTTGAGGAGGGGACATAGGGCAGGTAGATATGGTGTCCTTGGAAACTAACTTGAGTGTGTGAATTTGGAGCTGCAATTTAAAAATTGAATAGGATTTAATGGGTTACAAGCACCTTTCAAAGACTACAAGTGATCTGAGTTCTGAAAGTCAGCTTAATTGATATTAGGCACATATACATCTCTAAATGGGTTATTCATTGATTCAGCAAAACTTTAAAGAGCTTGCACTGTGTGCTAGGCACTGTCGTGTAAGTGCTGGGGATACAGCGGTGGGCTAAACAGGCCTGGCTCCTGCTCTGATAGAATTTGTATTAAGGATATTTCAATCGAGTCTCCCAAGCTCCTTTCCCATTTTTGTGTGTTTCATTGATTTAAGACCGTGATCACAGATTTTCATGGTATGATGCATGGCATGAGGCTAACTTAGGGTGTTTAAGAAGACTACTGCTAAAGGTTTTTGAAATTTTTGTTTATTAATGGACTTGATACCTTCATTTGGAGCTCAACACAGTTTCACTTTACCGGAGATTACTAAAAGTGTTGGTTTGTCTTGGCATAATCACTCTTGAACTCTCTAAAGCTCCTGTTCTTGTTGATATGCTTTAAAGTGCATGATTTCACTATGACAACCCTGCATTTCTCAATTTATTGCACTGGGAGTTTATTGACTGTCTGCTGGGCACTAAGGAGCCCCCGAGGTGAGTGGGATGGAAACCACAAAGGCATCTGAATATCTTGGGGGAGGGCAGCAGAGAGGAAAAGGAAGGTTTTTGATGGATACATTGAAAGTGGAGAAGAGCTTGTTTTATTATCGGATATTAATCATTCATGTGTTCTTTAGCTGGGGAAATGTCTGATGAGGAGATCAAAAAGAAGACACTAGCTTCAGCTGTAGCCTCTTTAGAAGGGAAGTCACCAGGGGAAAAAGCAGCAATCATACATCAGCATCTTGGTCGTCGAGAAATGACAGATATGATCATTGAGACCATGAAGTCCAACCCAGGTATGCTTTCTAAAACCCTAAACTCATGTAACATAAGCTCATGGTTGCCTGTTTTATACATGTCATTCAATGAGCCCATGATTTTGACCTCTAGCATACTTTTATCTTTCACTACCTGTGTGCCTTACTTGAGGTTGTCAAGCCAGATTTTAGCCTCTCCAAATATTTCTCCTAAATTAATACTAACAACATGGGTTGACACAGCTTTATTTGGTGAGGAGAGCTACTTGCCATCTAGGTTAGTGGCAGATCACGAACGAATCTAGATAAGCATGTTGTGTCTCCCGCCCCCCCCGCACACGCCCTTTCAGCTCCCTCCAACCCAGAGCTACGTCTCCAGTATGCTACGTCTCCAGTATGAAGATGGTCAGAACTGGTAGGTTTGGTTTTCAAAATTAATAGCCCTGAATGTCCCACTTAGGAGCACATGATGGAAGACGCCTGCTTTTATTACGGTGCTGCCAAATGTAAGAGCCGTCCTTAAGTTTCTGTGGGTGTTAATGAAATTTTTATGGGATAAAGAGTGCTTTTAAGTTTAGGCGATCCCCCAAACTTGACTGTGGTGTAAATACATTTCTTACCGCAATTCATTACAGTTTCTCTGTCCAAGTTTATTTTTCTGACTCAAAATTTTAACCTAATTAGAATCCTTCCACCTATTTCCTATCAGTTTATAATCTGCTAATTTTTGATTTGTGAAAGATGAGCTGAAAGCCACAATGGAAGAAAGGAAGTCTTCAGAAGCATCTCTCACTGCACAGAGAAGTAAAGATCAAAGTATAGAATGCATAAACGCTGCTCCCGATTCTCCATCCAAACAGCTTCCAGACCAGATTTCGTTCTTTAGTGGAAACCCATCAGTTGAAATAGTTCATGGTATTATGCATCTATACAAGACAAAGTAAGAAAAAACCTTTTCTTTTGAGTTGGTCTGTTTTTTGTCTTAGGGCAGTGAAAAATGTCTTGCCCTGAAGGGAAGTGGATATTTTAAGGTTCAAAAGCATAGTACTTTCATATATTGTGTATTAGAGAATTCTTAGATGTTTTATATTTGGTTAATCTTAAAGATTGGGTCATAGTTTCTTCTCATAGAAGAAATATGTAGATACACTTGAGAAAATACTTAAGAAAATATTCCCTGAGAAGGTAGGCATGCAAGATGATTGGAAAATTGAAAGAAAGAAAGATAAAAAGAGGAAGAAAAATTATAAATGATTCATAACATCATTGTGCCCTCCTATCCCCACCAAATCTTTACTAAAGAAGTTGATAAGTCAGTTAATGGATTACAATGTCATCATCTCTTTTTACCCTTTTTTTGTGGTCCAAACAAAACATATAACAAGCCAAAGGAAAGGAAGCATTTGGCTAGATAATCAATAATCTGGGTTATCAGCCCCTTGGATAATTGGTAGCTGATCTCTTTAAAGCCTGTCCTTGTCCTAACGTGTTTGCTAGGTCCCCACTGGGAGACAGTGGACACTTGGGTCACCATTTTGGAGCACAGCTGTTGAAGTGAATTTGCAGCATTTCAGAAGCAAATTGCATTGCAGGAGGTTTTTTTCTTTTCCTCTCTTCCAGCTCTTCCTACCCAACAACACTTTCTGTAATCTTCAGAGTCACGTCTTCCTAGTACTGAATTCTTTCTTACATTTAGAACTCTCTTCTCTTCTAAACCCCTTGAGAGAAGTCCATAGTTGGAGTTGCCCATTAGCTTGTAGATTGAAACTTACTCTGGCCACCTCTCTTCCTTCGTGGGGGCAGTTCTCTTTAACTTCCAGAATAGTGATTTTAAAATTTAAAAATGAAGAAGAAAAGAAAAACAGAGTTGTGCTTCTAAGTTACCTAATGAAAGATTATTGTTGAAAAGCTAATGAGAATAAAACACAAACTGCAGATTTATAAGCGTAACAAGCTTTTAACTGAAGACTAAAAATTTCAGTGGTGGATGTAATACAGGCCATTTCAAAGCTTACCGTAAGCTCTATTGCAGGTATGTTGAAGGGATTCTGCTTTTACCCTGGTCGTGTGTTTTCAGGTATTATAACACTCTGTTTAAATTGATCTGTGAACTAATACAAGGTTTATTTTTTTCTATTTTCTTGGACATAAAAGTTGTCTAATTAGTGTTGTCTGAACTAACCATACCTCATCTATTCAAGACAGTCTAATTATTGTCTTATTAGTAAGATGACCTCCTTAAAAGAAGATGTGAGGCGCAGTGCCATGCTGTGTATTCTCACAGTCCCTGCTACAATGACCAGTCATGACCTTATGAAGTTTGTCGCCCCATTTAATGAAGTAATTGAACAAATGAAAATCATCAGAGACTCTACTCCAAATCAATATATGGTGCTGATAAAGTTTAGTGCACAGGTAAAAGTTAAGATATTAAAAATCTCTTTGCCACAGAAACTGTGTTTTTGAAACTGTGTGATACTAGCTGTGTGTGATTTACAGCATTTTGCACTTAAGACTCTTGATATATACCTATCTTTGAGGGTATTGTTGTCATTCTAGAAATCCTTCTAAATTCATTAGCAGACACACAATGCTAATTCATACCCATAATTTTTTATAGAGCGGATTGGGTATGAAATCTAGGGTTGTATTTTATTTATCCAGTAGTAACTATTCCAGTAGAGCAGTAGATCCCAAACTTTTTGAAACTGATACCATATTCTTATTTGCTACTATGACACTGTGCCCCTGCTTTTTTCATTCCCCTTTTAAAAATTATTTGGCACATTTTAGAAAATAAAATCCATTTTATATTTATGTTGGTGACAGATTTGGGGATGTTCCTTGAAGTATCAAAGATGCTTTAGAGTTCTGCTTGAAAATCACTGCCACAGAGAGAAGCAGTGAAAGGATGGTGATATTTTTTGTTTTGAAAAGTACTTGCACATTATTACAGATTTCATTTGTTGCATTCAGCAACATTTTCCGGGGGCCATAGTTATAAAGGTGTTGGGAAAATATTCTCTTGGTTTTATATGTTCATTGTGAAGCGTATGCATTCATATTTGTATGAATATGAAAATAAGATAAGCTTTAGGTATTATCCAAGTTATTTAAGTGCCATCCTATCCATAGGTTTTAATTTGTTGTTGTTGTTTTTAATGGCTGTTACATTTGTCCATTCATTAGGTTTAGAAATGCAGCTCTGTCAAAAGTTACTTCTTTCTCACCTCATTAGGAAACAGCCTTCTTGAATTTGCCCCAGATCAACAGTTCTGGCTTACAGATTGACAAAGAGTGGGTGTGCCTTTTGATCATTTGCTATTGCCTCTGACCAGTTACCAAGATCTGTGGGTGAAAGGGAGCCGTGACACGAGGCCCACTTGTCCTCTCCTTCCTCATTGCAGAAATCCAGAGTTGACGGCAGTAGCAGTCATTCGTTGGCCATGGGGAGGAAATTAAGAGAAGTGAGGGCTGGATTATGTTTGGGCCTGTTCTGTGGGCCACAGAAAGAGAACCCTTAGTGTAGCACTCTGTGTACAAGAGGGTACGTGATTGTTACCTTTAACCTTTACAGAATACCCTACCATTGAAGTGAGACATTTAAAATAATGAACCTTCCTGCATGCAGACTTAGACTTCACAAGGTGACAGTGAAAATGGAAAAGCACTTAAACAGCTGTGTTCACTGACTGTCGGGAGACCTTCTGTGGGCACTGAGGAGCTTTGCAAACAGTGGGCAAGTGGTACCTTTTAAATCTGGTAGCACATGTAATACGAAGGATAATGATGATAATGTGCAGTCTTACTGACTGCTTAATTCTACACCACTCGTTGCACCAAGTGCTTAACGTGTATTATCTCCTGTAGTCCTCACTACAGCCCTGTGAAGTAGATAAGTACTGTTATTATCCTTGTTTGACAAACGAAACTGACTGCAGAGAGAAGTTAGTAGATTGCCCCCAGTGACTGAACTGAGATTTGAGGCCTCACTTTAATCCTAGGGCATATGCTTCTTCCAGTAGGACTGGATGAAAGTGTGGGGAAAGGGAGATAGTCACTGTTGGTAAGAAATTGTAATGGCAATATTTTAGTTATAGCTCCTACTTAACAATTGAGGGAGGGGGCGCCTGGGTGGCGCAGTCGGTTAAGCATCCGACTTCAGCCAGGTCACGATCTCGCGGTCCGTGAGTTCGAGCCCCGCGTCGGGCTCTGGGCTGACGGCTCAGAGCCTGGAGCCTGTTTCTGATTCTGTGTCTCCCTCTCTCTCTGCCCCTCCCCCATTCATGCTCTGTCTCTCTCTGTCCCAAAAATAAATAAACATTGAAAAAAAAAATTGTTTAAAAAAAAACAATTGAGGGAGATCGGCAAGTAACACAGGAAAAGTCACCGATTGGGGAAGAACGTTTAAGAGCTTTATTAGACCTTTTAAATAGTCTGAAGTCTGATAAACCCACAAACTATAGCAAGGGCCACCCCTTCGTGGTGTGCAGGTAATGCTGTGGAAAGTTTCCACTACTGTTAATGGATTTCTTTGTACTTCTGCAGTCTCTCCACCTGTCTTTTAACCAGATTTGGTGGCCCAAGTTCACGGTTATTAGTTCTGAGACAAATGAAACAGTGTGCTGGCCCTTCCCCATGGAGATAGTACCCTTGATCTGAGAATCATGAGTTGTACTGTTTATTGCTGATGTTGGATCTTAGGGTCTGAGGCTCATCCTATCAGGGATTTTCTGAGTTCTAAAAACACTTTCCTGGTATAAGACTTGAAGTTGTTAAATTAATACTGGGCCCTAGTGAAAAAACAGTCAGAAGGTAAAAACTATTAAGCACTTACTAGATGCCAGGCCACGTAAGTGGTTTTCACATATTAGCTCCTTGTCCTCTCAACAATGCTATGAGCTAGGTGTTGTTAGTTTCATCTTTTATAATTGAGGAAACACACATGGATAAGTCACTTGCCCAAAGCCAATTAAGTGTCAGGAGTTAGATTTCAAACACAGACAGCCAGACTCTGTAGCCTGGGAAGCTAACTGTATTCTTATTCCTTTCTTTTTCTCACCAGAGAATTTTTGGGGTTTTTTTCACCAGAGAATTTTTAAAAAGAGTAATCCTCTGTATCTCCTATAAGCTCTTGAACTTCTTTTGGCCTCAGCTTTATGCTGTAGTTCTAGAGTGATAACGTTTACGTGGTTGTACCGTGACCGTCAGAAAACTTAGTCTTCGGGTAAGGAATTTGTAATTCATCAGAACACAGGAAGGCTGGAGGGGGTCAAGTTTTGTAGTGCCTGAGGACCGAAAAGGAGAGAGAAGCTCTCTGTAGAGTGTGTTGGCTCACTTTCATTTGCATGCTTAGGACAGCCTAGGAGACCCATCTTTTGAGAAGCAAAAATATATTTTCCACACTATGGTTTTGATCACTGTGACAGTAAAGGAACCTTGATCATAATGGGTTTTTCTTTTTCAAAGTTTATCCTGGGAAGAGAACAATTAGAACAAAAGACTCAAAAAAAAAAAAAAAAAATCAACAAACCCAAACTGGGCTTCTTAAAAATGTTGGGCTCTATACAATGCAAGCATTTTAAATAAAAGAGCTGTTTCTTCTGTGTTTTTTGCAGTTAGTTTCAGGCTTTTGTTTTGTGCATTTCAGCGGTGGGCTGAAGTAGGAACCATGTGTATTTTGTTCTTTACTCTGGTCCTAGCACATAGCACCGTGCCTGGCACATGCTGGGTGCTTAGTGAATATTCAAACGAGCGAAGCTACATTTCCAATACCGAGATTTTAAAGAAAGAGATCTATGTGTTCAAAAACATATATTTCCTTGTCATGGGTACACAACTCCCTCAAGAAAAGAATCGCTTGTCTGGTGTTAAGTAGATTTTGTCACATGCTCACAAACTGACCCTTCCTCTGAGAAAACTCGGTCACGTAGCAAGCATTCACAGAGCTGGAGGTCTGAGGAGGAGTCTGCCTTTCCTCAGCTGGCACACGTGTAGCCAGCTCCTGGTGGTGCTTGAGGCCCTGGAAAGCTGACCTGTGGCCCTCACTTTCAGTGGTCACTTCCCTCAGTACACAAATCCAATTGCTCACTGTGCTGCTTACTCATCCAAAGCATTTGAAGAAAAAGACGTTGCTCTTGAAGAACGGGGGAAGCCATTTTAGGTTGCCTCTTAGTAGTTAAGAGATTTATTGTCCAAGAACGGGCTCTTAACATTTTGAAGTTAGGGGCACCCGGTGGCTCAGTCAGTTAAGCATCTGACTTGGGCTCTGGTCATGATCTCACGAGTCGTGAGTTCAGGCCCCACATTTGGCTCTGTGCTGACAGCTCAGAGCCTTTAAAAAAAAAAATTTTTTTTTTTGAAGTTAAAATGCACTGTACCCAATACAGTTGTTTCCTGAAAAGGAAACTCCCACTCCCGCCCTCCAAAAGAAAAAAAATCAAAATCTGTGTTCAGAATTGATTATCCTTCCTCAGCTGCTTAGTTCATTTGGTCATATTAAGAAAACATAAATAATCAAGAATCCACACTTGAGTTACATCATTGGAGTGAAATTAAAAGGTGCCAAGAAGCTTGCAATCTTTTGCTATAAGGTTCAGAATCCTATGAAGGTAGACAGGCAAGACTCTTGCCTGGTACAGACTTGAGTCTCATCCTAGAGGCTGACAAAGTGGCATTTCCTTTTGTAGGACAACTCCCCCGCCCTGCGTACTCGTCTACATTGGTAGGGCCAAAGCACACAACTTCCTGTGTTTGGGTTAATGCCTGTGTGGGAGTAAGATCTAGACAAACCTCGGCCTTTCAGATGCCTCTAAAAATTGCTGTGTTTAAAAACGGAAATTATGTCTTTGTTATTTTCTGTTAAGGCTACACTAGAAGGTTTGGTTTACTTGTGTTCATATTCACAAATGCACAGGTGCCTTTGCAGCCTTACCTACAGGGGACTGTTTCCCCTGAGTCTATCTTCCGCCTCAAGGAATAAGACCATTTGTATTTTAAAGACTGGTTCATCTTAAACCCCTTGATCTTGGTCAAAGGTTTTGCTTTCAATATTATACACTAGGTTGTTTAAAACCTCCCAATGGGATCCTTATCTATGATGTATTATTGGCTTATTGAAGAGAAGGAGTTGGCTTTTTCCTCCATACCAGTACCTGTGGTCCTTTACTCTCCCTAACATAGATGCTGACGTTTTTTTAAAAAGAACGCTTTGCTAACAATCATCAGTTATGATTGAGTTCTAAGTTTTGCAAAAATAAGTGTTTGCTTTTAGCTGCTGAGAAAGTCTTGACTTGAGGAAAAAAATACTGATATCAAGGGAAATGATGACTGTTGTTGGTTGAATATTAAAGTCATACTGGCTGTCAGCTTTTGCACTTCAGCTTCTGCTGGTTCAAGTGAGATTGTGATGTATCAGGAAACATTGTAGAGACGCGGGATATTGACCTACACAGCTTGACTCACCTATGAACCTGCTTCCTGCTTCCGTAGACAGTTGCTTTCTCTCCTAAGTATAAATTTTAAACGCTGATGAAGAGAATAATTGAAGCTATGCATCTTGAATAAAAGCATGTTTTCAGGATATCTCTCCTAATTTTTTCCTTTTCTCCATTGGTATACCTAGGCCGACGCAGATAGTTTTTATATGGCGTGCAACGGCCGCCAGTTCAACTCGATAGAAGATGATGTTTGCCAGTTGGTGTATGTGGAAAGGGCTGAAGTACTAAAATCTGAAGATGTAAGTGTGCATCATTCTTATATTTTGCATATATGTTGTATACAAGAATATATATATATATGAGAAGGTATATAACATATATACGTGTATAGATACATAGATATGGATATAGGTATAGATATATATGGGGAAAGAGAGGAATGAAGAGTGATTGCAATGAGTACAAGGTTTCTTTTTAGGGTGATAGGAATGTTCTAAAGTGTTTTTCTTCAAATATCAACCCTTAATCCCTGTCCTGATCCTTAACTCTGTTTAGGTAACAATTTGTAATTGCTCTGGTTTGCGATGGCAGAGGTCTGTGGGACCTCTTCCTACAAAATGTGCTCAGCTCACTTAAATCATCTTCTAAAGAAAGTAGATTCAACTCTGTTATATTTTTAAGATTTCCTTTCTTTTAAAGGAGACCTAAAGGTCTTTTTACCTTGAAATCAGCTTGATAGAAAGAAATTCAGGTTTGATTGTTCTATCATTAGGTTAGGTAAAATAAAAATTGACTGATGATAAAGTCAGGCTTCCTTTGTGCCAGGTGCTATGTAAGGCTTCAGTTTAGGAGATTGTTTTCTCTAAATGAATACGGCTTCTTGAGAGATTTCCTATAGAAAGCTACTCTTCAGGGACCATAGATTAATGTGATTTTTCTCAGCATGTCCTTACATGTATGTCTCATCTTTGCTTCAAGAATTCCTGCTCACTTTACAGCTGGCAGGGCTCAAGGGAGACATCGCGGTGGCGGGGGTGGGGGTGGGGTGCCTTTCTTGACCACAGACCGTTATGCCCCCGATTTCACACCCTATTATAGATTCCTGTACTTTTCTTACATAGCACTTATGACCACTGGTCATTAACTTTTTCATAAATTTGACTTTTGCCTCTCTACCAGATTTTAAGCTCTATGAGGACAAGGCCTGACCTTGTGCTTTGGGATCTGGCGAATCTGCTTTGCTCACCATTGTTCCAAACCTAGAACAGTGTCTGGCCTACATAGCAAGGACTCAATAAGTGTGTGTCAAATGAATAAAGAAACCAGTGTTGTTGATGCTATTATCGGAAGTGCTACGTTTTCATTTACTCTGTGGAAAAATCAGTCAGTCCCATTTCTACTTGGCTGCTTTTATTCACTTACGTTGTTAGAGTTCCATACCCTTAGAAGTAGAGCTTGGAGTCTGGTAACATTTGAGATTCTCTGTTAAGCTTTTGGCAGCTAGTCTCTCTTTCCAGAGTATCAGCTCCATGAGGGCAGGGGTCTTTGTGTGCTTGTTCTCCACCATGTCCACAGTGCTATGAGTATAAAGGGTGCTCAGTCAATATTTGTTGTATGAATGAAAATCTTACCGATTTAAACTACTTGCACAGAGAAGAAATGTTGAAAACATCCTACCAGGAGTCAGAAAGCAACAGGTAAACTAGTTAGTCAAAAACAGATCTCTTAGGACTGTGGAGGAAGAGTCAGGCTTATGTGAGGTATTTCCCTGTAGGGTGCCAGCCTCCCCGTGATGGACCTGACGGAGCTCCCCAAGTGCACGGTGTGTCTGGAGCGCATGGACGAGTCTGTGAATGGCATCCTCACCACGTTATGTAACCACAGCTTCCACAGCCAGTGCCTGCAGCGTTGGGACGACACCACGTGAGTGTAGAGCTAATTTCTCACCCTGCCAAAGCCTGTTACCACCCTTTCCCAGAATTAAAAACAGCCACCACCAAAAATGAGCCATTCTGAGTGCTTGACTTTATACACCTGGGCACTACAAAGGTGAAAGGGTCACACGGAAGGGCCTTCCATTTTTCTTCACTTTCCTCTGTTCACATGGGAATCAGCATCCTTAGACCACGTCCTTCTTAGTATGCTGATTCAGCATCCTTAGACCACGTCCTTCTTAGTATGCTGATTCAAAATCCTTGTGGAGTTTCCAAAAGCAGCATGAATTGTTTGCTTCCAAAAGCCAGAGAATGGGGGTGGGGGGGTGGGGTAGGAAAGCTTAGCTTTGAGGCTCTTATACACAAATGAAATCTAAGTCTGAAGTCTCATTTATCACTTGCACTTGATGTTTACCATTTCCTCTGGCTTTCTTACTAATTGGGCTATAGTAGTAGTCTCACATTTTCAATTTAGCGTGTTGTTGAGGGCTCAGTGGCCAGTGGTAATAGCAGTCACTAAGTATGAAGCACACACATGCCACACCTTCCTGTTTCCCGGTGCAATAGAGGCCTTGTTTGTCGGGTGGCATAGCACAGGCAAAGAACTAAGGGGTAAGTTGTACCACGTTTTTTTGTTGCTTTGTTTTGTTCTGTTTCGTTTTATTATAAATCAAGGGTTGTTCCTCCCTTTGTAAACTGTGCTATGGGACTTAGCTAGACGAGTAAATCAGACAGTGGCTTGGGTTTCCCAGTAGAGAGAGGAAGAAAGGCACAGAATCCAATAATCGTACAAATGAATGTGCAGTCACAGCTGTAACAGGTGTTACAAAGGAGCAGTGTGCAGCGTTGTGACTAGGGAAGTAGAGCCCTGATAACAGCCAGGGCTGCCTGAGAAGTGCAGTCTCCAGGAGGATGAGGAGATGTTAACCAAGGAAAGAGGGGGACTTGAGAGAAGGCATTGTGAGGGCGGGGATGCGCATGGGAAGGGCAAGATCACATGGCAAAGCCCAGAAGTTAGGAAGGTGAACATGTAGAGGAGTCTGTTCTCCACCCCCAAGTGACCAGAAGAATCCAGCTTTCACAGAGCAGGGACCTTGTCTGGCTTGTTCACTGCTGTGCCCTTACCTAGCAGGAGACCTGGCGCATTGTAAGGAGCTCAGAAAATACCCTTGAGCAAATAAACCCTGGGTTTTCCCTTGAAAAAAGCCCCACTGAAATGGATGCACTCCATAAGGTATTTATCTGTATCTTGTGTCCTTGTGTCTGTCTGCTACACCGTTTAAGTTCTGGACGCTTCTTTGTTCCCTACCACTACAGTTCAACTCTCAGTGCAGGTTAACTGCCCCAGGAGCGTGGCATTTTAAAGTTAGAAGTTGGCTCAGGGACCATATTGTCCAGCCTCCTCATTTTACAGAGGAGGTAACTGAGACCCAGACATGAAACATAGCATGTTGAGAGCATCCTGCAGAGAAGGCCAGAACTGGGACTGGAATTCAGCCGTCTGTATAGACAAGCCTTACGGCTATCCTCAAAAACACACAGTTCTTTCAGCAAGTAAGTTTCCGCCCTCAATATAATATGCACCGAATAGTGCTGGGGTGGATGGGAGAGAATCAAACGTAGATCCTCCACAGGGAGTTTCAGCCAGCTAAGGGAGTTTACACCTGTGCATAAGTGCAATCCAATTCAAGGTAGAAACTGGAGAGAGTAGAGTTGGTTTCCCCACTGAGGGTGGCCAAGAAGGGCTGCGTGGAGAAGGCAGCATTGGTACCAAGTCTTGGAGGGTAGTTTTTTGACACACGCAGATGTCAGAGAAGGATATTCTGGGAAGGTTTCCCCAAATATCTCCTCAGGAAGATAAGATGACAACTCAAAAGTTATTTTTGAAGGGGAAGGAAGGGTTTAATAAACTGTTAATCATCTTTTAATCAATGAGATGGTATGTCATAGAATACTACATATATAATACCAGTAAGGTGATTTTTGTAATTTTTTTCCCTTTCCTCTTTTTAATTCTCAGGGATCATCCTTAACATTCCAGAAAGCTCATTCTGGCATAATGTAGGAAATAAGATTGCAGAATTAATTTATTGTTTAATTAAAAGAAATTTATCTATTTGAGAGAGAGAGAATGGGAATGAGCGGGGGTGGGGGGGGGGTCAGAGAGAGAGAGGGAGACTGAGAATCCCAAGCAGGCTCTGCACTGCCAGCACAGAACCCAATGCTTGACCTCAACAAACTGCGAGATCATGCCCTGAGTCAAAACCAAGAGTCAGACACTTAACCAACTGAGCCACCCAGGCACCCGTTTGTTTGTTTTAAGGACTCCTTTTCTCAGTAAATACACTATGCGCTTTTTTTTTTTTTTTTTTTTTTAAGAGCATAAGCAAGGAGAGAAGGAGAGGGAAGGAGAGAAAGAGAGAGAGAGAATCCTAAGCAGGCTCCACACTCAACACAGCCCGACACGGGGCTCAATCCCATGACCCTGGGATCATGATCTGAGCCAAGATCAAGAGTCAAATGCTTAACTGACTGAGCCATCCAAGCACCGTATTGTTTTTTAATCCAACCACTACCACAGCTGCCACACAGATCGAAGGAGTGACAGAGCTAGTTTGTACCTTTGACAAAACTGCTTGCTGCTTGGGGCGCCTTTGTGGTTCAGTTGGTTAAGCATCTGTCTTTCGGCTCAGGTTATGATCTCATGGTTTGTGAGTTCAAGCACTGCTTCAAGTGAGCCCCGCTTCTCTCTCTGCCTCTCACTCACTTGTGTCTTCACTGTCTCTCTCTCGAAATAATAATAATAATAAATAATAAAATGATCAGTGTTGTGATTTTTTTTAAAAAATGGCTGTGTGCTGCTCACTACAGCTGTCATTCTTGTTTCTGCAAATTTGTCTTCCAGCTTCTTTTAAAAGTTTTTATTTAAATTCCAGTGAGTTCTAGTCCCTGGGCACCTGGGTGGCTCAGTCAGTTGAGCATCTGACTCTAGGGTTTTGGCTCAGGGTATGATCTCGCTGATCCTGAGTTCAGGCCCCCTGACAGGCTCTGTGCTGACAGCTCAGCCTGGAGCCTGTTTCGGATTCTGTGTCTCCTTCACTCTCTCTGCCCCTCCCCGCACTGTGTGCATGCTCTCTCTCATAAATAACATTAAAAAAAAATTTTAATTCCAGTGATTTCTCTCTCCCTCTCTCTTTCTCTCAAAAATAAATAAGCATTAAAATTTTTTAAAGAAAAAAGGGTGCCTGGGTGGCTCAGTTGGTTAAGTGTCCAACTTCAGCTCAGGTCATGATCTCACAGTTCATGAATTTGAGCCTTGCGTTATTAGGCTCTTTGCTGTCGGCACAGAGCCCACTTTGGATCCTCTGTCTCCCTCTCTCTGCCTCTCTATGTCTCTTGAAAATAAATAAACATTAAAAAACAATTTTAATTCCAGAGAGTTAACATACAGTGTAATGTTGGTTTCAAGTGTGCAATATGATTCAGCATTCCCATGCAACACCTGATGCTCATCACACGTGTACTCCTTAACCACCATCACCGTCCCCTCTGTTAACCATCAGGTTGTTCTCTATAGTTAGGTGTCTGTTTCTTGGTTTGTCTCTCTCTCTCTCTTCTCTTTTCCTCTTTGCTCATTTGTTTTGTTTCTTAAATTCCGCATATGAGTGAAATCATATGGTATTTATCTTTTCTGACTGACTTCACTTAGCATAATACTCTCTAGCTCCATCCAGGTCATTGCAAATGACAAGGTTTCATTCTCTTTTATGGCCGAGTTGTATTCCATTGTATATATATACCACATCTTCTTTCTCCATTCATCTATTGGTGGACACTTGGGCTGCTTCCATAATGTGGCCATTATTGATAATACTGCTCTAAATGTCAGGGTGTGTGTCTGGCTTCTCTTTTGATACTAAACAGAGATAGACTAGATCATTTAGCTTTCTCTTAGGAAATGCAGATAGAAACTCCTCATTTGTGATAGGAACTTCATGTTCTTCCTGCTTATTTCCTTTTCTTGGTTTCATTTACTCAGTTGGGTAACAAATTGGATGTGAGGTGTATCTTAAGCATTCTTTCTTCTTGGTGCCGATTCACGGTTAGCTTCAACTATAACCCACTTTCTATCATTTTTGCCTGCCTGATGAAAATATTCATGACTGGTACTTAGTGTTACTTTCTCTTGAGAATAAGAGAAAAGCATTAATGGATTTTTAAATGCCTTTTTCCCCCAGCTTTATCAAACTATAACTGATCACCAAAAATTGTATGTATTTAGGGGCACCTGGCTGGCTCAGTCACTAGAGCATACAACTGTTGATCTCAGGGTCTTGAGTTCAAGCCCCACATTGGGGGTAGAGATTACTTAAAAAATAATAAATAACATCTTTTTAAAAAGTAACCTCTATCCCCAATGTGGAGCTCGAACTCATGACCTTGATATGAAGAGACGCATGCTCCACTGATTAAGCAGCCAGGTACCCCAAGTTTACTTAAAAAAAAATTGTATATATTTAAAATGTACATGGGGGCACCTGGGCTGCTCAGTCAGTTGAGCATCCAACTTCAGCTCAGGTCATGATCTCACAATCTGTGGGTTCAAGCCCCGTGTTGGGCTCTGTGCTGACAGCTCAGACCCTGGAGCCTGCTTGGATTCTGTGTCTCCCTCTCTCTGCCCCTCCCTTGCTTACACTCTGTCTCTCTCTCTCTCTCTCTCTCTCTCTCTCAAAAATAAATAAACATTTAAAAAAATGTTTAATGTACAACCTGATGACTCAACATACATATACATTATGAAATATTCACAAACAAGCCAATCAGCATGTATCTATCAACCTCTTTACCAGTTTCCTTTTTTCCTTTGTGTGTGTGGTGAGAACACCCAAAGTCTGTCTTCTTAGAAAATTTCAAAAACAATACAATATTGTCAACTATACTTACATTGATGTGAACCGGTTTTCCAGAATTGATTCATCTGGTATAATTGGATCCTGTACCCTTTGACCAACATCTCCCTACTGCGCCCTCCCCACAGCCCATGGTGTCCATCTACCTTTCTCCTCTCTGTTTCTGTGGGTTTAGCTTCAGTGCCATTTTTATTGGCTTTTTATAAGTTGAAACTTGAGTACTTAGCACTGGTATCCTCTTCCACATGTTCATTGTATGGTAAAATATCATGTGCATTTCAGGAAATATACCAACTTTTTTGATGGGGGTGAAATTTATTACAGATTTTAGTTCTAACTCTTAGGAACAATCTAGAGAGGACAGGGTACATTTTGAGTGATTTAGATCTTTGGGAAATGGAGGTAAGGTAGATTGTTTGAAGTAAAAAAATACTTTATGGATAACCAGACATAAAATTCATAGCTTATCTTAACATCCCTAATTCTAACCTGCACATATTTAGTTCTTTGGTTAAGCTTTAGACAGAAGAGTGAAAAAAGGTATGAAGCACATCAAGATTCCTCCCTTTTGTTCTCCTTTATCAAGATTTTGGGAGTTCTGTTTTGTTTTTTGTTTATTTTTTTCATTTTGTTTGCAAATATCTTTGAGTGATATCCTTAGTTATGATGAATTGTAACAGTACGTGAGAGACAGAAGATTTAAAATATGGTTTTTGACTTTTGGTTCTGTAACAACTCTCTTTTGTATTTGATCTGTGCTGTTACTTTCGGTGTCCTGCACAGATGTCCTGTGTGCCGATACTGCCAGACTCCAGAGCCAGTAGAAGAGAATAAGTGTTTTGAGTGTGGCGTTCAGGAAGTAAGTAATGGCTGGTGGGAAAGAATAATGAACACAGCTTTAATGCTCTGGGGATTTCTTTTGCCCTGTGTGCCTTAAATTCTTTTAAATTCTTTTTCAGACTGATGCTTTTGTTTTCTTTTGTCTAAGGTCATGCAAGAAATATGAATACGTTATTTTACACTCTGAAGCAAAAATCTCTGTGCTTTTATTTTCTGTTTTTTGAAAAAGACTAGGCTTTTACTGATAAATTATGAATATTTGTCTTGCCATTTCCCTAGAGTTCCTTAAAAAACCAGAGGGAGAAAATGACCCATAAAAGCACCCTTGCTTTTTGCATTTCAAACACATATTTATTCAAAACTCCTGTAGAAACAATTCACCTTCATTCTGTGTCAGGGCCTTTCCCACTCTGAGTGAGCCAGGTCATGTGTTTTTGTACAACTAATTAAGATGTTGTCTTCTCCTTGGCAGAACCTTTGGATTTGTTTAATATGTGGCCACATAGGATGTGGACGATATGTAAGTCGACATGCTTATAAGCACTTTGAGGAAACCCAGCACACGTATGCCATGCAGCTTACCAACCATCGAGTCTGGGACTATGCTGGAGGTGAAGGCCATTCTTGTTTTCTAATTTGGATTCATTCTGCATGAACATGTCTCCCTTAGAACCTCTCCTCTTCCTCTTCTCTCACAACTTGAAATCTTCCTGACTGCTGTGGCAAACTTGAATTCTCAGGGTGCCCCATAGCACACTATTTCCTGCAAATGGCCTGAATTACACATTATAAAGAGAGTTAATACTTCTATACTTGCCCTCTGACTCTTAAATTCAAGTGAGTTAGCCCACTTGTACAGAAGTATTGCAAGGCATTTAATTTAAACCTGTAAAAACAAAAATTCTGGCCAAGTTGAAAGTATATGCAGATCCTTTTCATTCTAAAGAAACAAGCCTTGATTGACTGATTCATTCTTTTCTTTAGATAATTATGTCCATCGATTGGTTGCAAGTAAAACAGATGGAAAAATAGTACAATATGAATGTGAGGGTGATACTTGCCAGGAAGAGAAAATAGATGCCTTACAGTTAGAGGTAAGATACTTTGTTAGTAATTACTAAGTACCTTTTTGTACTGCTTTTTACTATCCTACCTTAAAAAGTGGCTTGGGCTTTTACTCTTGCCATTTATTTCTATATGCCAACTTTTTTTTAAAGGTTTTTTTTTTTTTTTTTTCAACGTTTATTTATTTTTGGGACAGAGAGAGACAGAGCATGAACGGGGGAGGGGCAGAGAGAGAGGGAGACACAGAATCGGAAACAGGCTCCAGGCTCTGAGCCATCAGCCCAGAGCCCGACGCGGGGCTCGAACTCACGGACCGCGAGATCGTGACCTGGCTGAAGTCGGACGCTTAACCGACTGCGCCACCCAGGCGCCCCTATGCCAACTTTTTTTTAAAGTTCTATCATTGCTGTGGAGGATTATTAAAATACTTTTATTCTATCTAATTTTCTTCTTTGGAAGTCTACGCTTCACTGTGTCTTACTATTTTGAATGGGATGTTTCTCATTGTCTCAAGCTCAATGTTAAGGTGGTTCTCTAGCTGCAATAAAACTGAAAGTTAAGAATCTTCCTGTTGGCATCACAGTAGCAGTTGGAAACCGAGCAGGTCAGAATGAGGAAACCCCAGTAGCACCCTTCCATGCCCAGGAAGCTTTTTTACATGTCTTGCACATTTTATGAAGTAGACGCTTACATACTCAAAAGTATGTATTTTATGAATTTGATGTTTACATATGTATGTCTAAAGCCATTTGGGAGTATTCATATATAGTTGAAGAAACAACAAAATTAGCACAGTCTGATTTTTCACTGTAGTAAATCCCACCTACTATAAAATTAGTATATTGTAAACGTTACGATAACGAAGGGAAAGTTTAAAATGAGTCTTGTTTTGTATTAATTTCAATCTGATTGCTTTAAAAACAAATAGCTTAGGGGTGCCTGGGTGGCTCAGTTGGTTAAGAGTCTCACGGTCTGTGAGTTCAAGCCCCGCGCCGGGCTCTGTGCTGACAGCCTGGAGCCTGCTTCAGATTCTGTGTCTCCCCCTTTCTCTGCTACTCCCTTGCTTGTGCTGTGTCTCTCCCTCTCTCTCAAAAGTAAATAAACGTTAAAATAAAATTTAAAAACAAATAGCTTAGCCTTGGGAGGAAATGGATATTTGAAAGCTTGGTCATCTCCGGACTTTTATGGTCTAATAGATTGAGTAGAATGGCTTAAGATAAGGCTGATGTTTTTACGATTAGTTGTATTGATACGAAAAAGTTTAAACGTTTTACATTAAGTTTTTAGAAGTAACCCTTCCACATTAACTCTAGGTATATTCGTTCAACAAACGTTTATTGAGGGCTGCTGTCTGTGGGCCAGTCTTCTTGGTGCTGGGAATGCAGCATTGAACAGACTCCCTGCCCTTGTGGAGTGTACGTTCTAGGGGCACACACACATTCTCCCATCTGTCCTTTCTCCCTGTTGTACCTTCCTTCTCTTCTCTAGCTTACAAGCACATTCAGATCTCCTTTTAGTCTTTTAGAATGGTTTTTCTGAAATGCAGATGTCATGTTGCTACTCCACGGCCCACATTTCTCAGTATGGTGCCCCCGGGCCTTCTATAGGCCCCATGTGCCCATACCTTGCACCCTAGCCTCATTGATGTTACTCCTTCATCTTGAAGAGATCCTAAATGTCCACAGCTCACATCTGGGTCCAGTAGTTCTCTGGAATCAGATCTCTGTCTTTACCTGTCTCCTCCACCTCTCTGTTGAGAGCCCTCCCATATCTCTCCTTCTCTCAGATGTCCTCCCAGACCCTACTGTCATAAGCCATCTATCCTTTCTCAGTAGTTACACATTCATTCATGTTGTTCATTCATTCATGCAGTCAGGTAGCAAACATTTCCTGACATCCAGCATGTGCCAGGCACTGAGGCTACAGAAATAAAGTTAGAACCCTCACTTTCGAAGAGTTCATATTCTAGTCAGGGAGATCTGGTGATTAAGTGCTAGCATCCTAAGTGCTGTTAATGACAGGCACTATACTAAGGGAGCTGAGAGGGGTGCTTAATCCCAGGCTGGGAGGGACAGGGACAGCTTCCTGGAGGGGGGTGAGCTGATTTAATACTTTGATTTAAAAACCTTGGGGTTCTTCTTAAAATGAGCTTGATGGGACACCTGGGTGGCTCAGTCGGTAGGGTGTGTGACTTTGGCTTAGGTCATTATCTCACAGTCTGCAGGTTCAGGCCCCATGTGGGGCTCTGTGCTGACAGCTCGGAGCCGGGAGCCTGCTTTGGATTCTGTCTCGCTCTCTCTCTGCCTCTCCCCAGCTTGTGCTCGCGCTCTCTCTCTCTCTCTCTCTCTCAATAATAAATAAACTTAAAAAATTATTTTAAAAAATTAGCTTGAACAGAAACTTATTTGCTAATGTACATTTCTCTGCTTTCTTGTCCAGACTAGATTGTAAGCCCCAGGTCAGGAGTGTAATTGACATCTCTGTATTCCCATGATTTGTTGAGCAGAGAATAACCAAGATGTAATACATGTTCTGATGATTGTATTTACTCTTCTGTAGGGCATTAAAAGTCAGGTTTTGGTTTTTTTAATAAAAATAAATAAAAGTCAGGTTTTAACTGAAATTCAGAAACTACAGTGATTTATGTGTTTGTGTCTGTTCTCTGTTTTTAGTATTCGTATTTACTAACAAGCCAGTTGGAATCTCAACGAATCTACTGGGAAAACAAGATAGTTCGGATAGAGAAGGACACAGCAGAGGAAGTAAGTTTCTGTCTGGACTGCTGCTGACGTGCCACATGGCAGGGCTATCTGATGTTGGGATGGGAGAAGGCAGAATACAAGAAAAAAGGAATGCTGGAATCATTCTTAGGCTGATACAGAGATAGAGAATTGTTTTGCCTCTAAAAAGAAACCTTTGTCATATGTCAGTTATATCTCAATAAAGCCTGGGGGGGGGGGGGGGGGGCAGCGGCGGAGAGAAGAAAGAAAACAAGAATTTGGAATCAGTCGGCTCACCCCAGTAATCTAACTTTAGATCAGGATTCCAGAGAGAAGTGGTTAAAAACATGAATCATCATCATTATATTACAGACATAGCCCCTGAAGGCAGTGTCAGGCAACAAGAAATTCTAGACCACAAAGAGAATGAAATTAGTCAAAATGAGGAAAAGGAAGAGGCAAAAATATGCTGTTGCAAATGCTGTCAGCTGAGCATTATTTAAGAAAGGGAGGGAAGCCAACATACACTCTCACCTAGGGTTACCAAATCGAAAAGAATGTATTAAAATTGTATGCCGAGCTCTGTATTATACTAAATATAGGAAGAAACAAAATACCTGCTACATACCCTGAAAAAAGAAAACTTGGATTTAAAGACTTGAGTATTTTGGTATTTTTGATTGGGAAGAGATTTGTTTGCTAATTCAATCAGGTTTTCTACGCCTTGTGCAATTCCATTAAAAAAATAGAAGTATGTACATGAGGACTTGTAATTTGAGTCAGCCAGTTGGTTTGTCAGCTTGGGAACAGCTGCTTTGAGGAGCTGCGTGTGGGCTTCTGTGGCACCAAGATGGTGCTGAGCCCTTCAAAATTGAAGAGAAGAAAATCAGGCTGAGATGTTAGAGCTTCGGTGGTTCCCGTGATGCCTTGTTTGTCTAGGACACAGGTTTTCAAATTTAGCGAAATCCTTGAAAGAAGATGCCACTCACTCCTCCACCAGGTAGAAGAGGAAAGTGGTGTGTTTTTGGTGGAAACCCAGAGGGAGGGCCCAGAATTTCACCTGCTTGGTTTTCCCATCATCTCCAGCAGGTACAAGGGACCCTGACGGTTCCAAAGAAAGCATTTTGAAAACCAGTGAGCTCCTGAGGGTTCACATAGAATGGGAGTTCCAAGAACCTTTCTCAGGTTCTAGGGACAGTGTTCATAATTCACTGATCCTCTTAGTAGTAATACAGGCTTTTCAATTTTTTGAATAATTGGGGTGCCCGGATGGCTCAGTCAGCTGAGCGTCCGACTCTTAATTTCAGCTCAGGTCATGATCCCAGGGTCGTAGGATCGACCTCAGTATGTTGGGCTCTGCACTGAGTGCGGAACCTCCTTAAGAGTCTCTCCCCCTCTGCCTCCTTCCCCCATGTAGGCACATGGGCTTGTGCATGCGTACTTTCTCTCTCTGAAATAAGATAACAACAATGAAACAAATCCTTAAATGATTATTTTAGTAATTTTGTGAGTCCCTGGCATAACTAGATCTTCAGAAAGGGACTGCAGAGCCAGGCTCAGGTCTCATCTGTGTGGTAGCTAGGGTTATCCTGGAATTAAGCAGGCAGGGCCAGGCTCACACATATGTCAGGCCTGTTGGCCCCAGTTTCTGGGTATGCCTACAAATGAGGAGAAATCAAGGTTCTCAAATGAAGGCTTAACACCAGCTTTAAAATCTTTAGTTCAGGGGCGCCTGGATGGCTGAGTCAGTTGAACGTCCGACTTCGGCTCAGGTCACGATCTCGCGGTTGGTGGGTTCAAGCCCCACGTCGGGCTCTGTGCTGACAGCTCGGAGCCTGGAGCCTGCTTCGGATTGTGTGTCTCCCTCCCTCTCTGCCCCTCCTCCACTCGTACTCTGTCTCTCAAAAATTAATAAAAACGTCAAAAAAACAAAAAAGATCTTCAGTTCAAAGTTGTTGATGTAGTTTTTATCAGAACCTTCCAAGTGGTGGAGGTGCCTTTCCAGAGGAACTCAGGGTCGCTTGCTGTACCGGTTCTGAATGGGGCTTAGTTAGAGCACACATGGGAAGGACATGCCTCCGACAGCACTCAGGAGGACGAGCTCTGGTTACTGCCACTTGGTGTCAAGTCCTGAGTCCCTAGGAGGAACACTCAAAACACAGCCTCAGTACTAGGCGTTTCCACAGGGGGGGTACCTAAAGTACTTCATGCAGACCCTTGAGAGCTAAGCTTAGGGTTCTCTCTGCCTTTTAAGACCCTTTAGGATTAACTGCATTCCCTAACGAATGCCTAAAGCTCATTTTTCCTTTGCCGTACAGCTATGGCCTGCAATGTAGTGCAGAGAGGTTTAGAACTTGGGTCCAGTCCCAGACCCACCATGCTCTAGCTGGGTAACCTTGGGCATATTGCCTCACCTTTCCGTAAGCCTGTTGATAAAGTTGACACACTGAAGTCTCTGGCTTTTTATCAGATATAAAGGAGATACTGCTTACAAAACATCTGGCTGGTGCTTGGGCCATAGGATTTAAATTCTCAGTCCCTTTCAGCTCCTGCCCTTTCAGCTATTACTGCCTCACGATCCACCCAGCCTCACTACTTCCCATCCAGTCTTCTCCCTGTGTCCTCAGACTGGTAGAGGTGAGGCATTTCTCAGTTGGGTAGATCGTCACACCTGACTGAATCTAATGTCTGCTTAGCTAGACTTCAACAGACTCTTGGTTTCTGACACACAATACGCCAGAATTTTAAAATTCTCTCCAGTTTATAAGACAATGTAACATGAATTCGTTCTCTCTGTATTGCATTTATAAATTAACTCAAAACAAGAACTGCTTATGTTCCATGTGGCTTCATGGTACATGAGAAAATTTAATTATGAGGTTTTTTTGGGGGGTAGGGACCCAAACAGTTAAAATCCATTATTACAATTTTCTTGGATTAGATTAGTTTGTTAGATTATTTGGTTAGTAATTTTTGGAATGTGATCTCAGGAGGAAAAAAACGTGGTGAGTTAAGAAGAGGCTCTGGTCTGGCCTCTGACAGACTGTCTCCTGCCTTACTGCCTGAAGCTCACTCTTTACTTCTGAGCAGTTTCACTTGCCGTTTAGCTGTGATCCGTTGCTCATCCTTGTATAGAGAAACAGGGGTAAAAAAAGCATTTCTCAAAATGTTTATTTCTGTTACAGAAGTTCTTTCAAATGATCTCACCTTTTCTTAGTTTGGTTTATCAAAGTTACAGACAGGTCATTGAAAAAACGCTTGTGAAGTTAGCCCCAGAGACCCCACAAAACTATGCCTCTTTGAAGTGAAACTGATCTCCGTTTGCTCTTCCAGATTAACAACATGAAGACCAAATTTAAAGAAACGATTGAGAAATGTGACAATCTGGAGCACAGACTAAATGATCTCCTAAAAGAAAAGCAGTCTGTGGAAAGAAAGTAGGTGTAATTGGTCTCTTCTTTAACTTAGCTATTTCATTTTTACAGGTAATCTCCTTCATTCCTATGAACACGCTTTCCTTTTCAAGGGTGCCTATCACTAGGTTGTCAGGGGTCTCCCTATTTATGGAGCAAACTTACTGTGACTTCCTGTTGATTAAAAACGACAGCATTACATGCCAGATGGGTGCCGTGTGGAATGCAGAGCTCTCTGCTGATGTCTGTGCTCGCTGTATGTGCAGATATCTTCCACTGTTGCCTGTAGAGGGCAATTCCCTTGTGCTCAGAGCTGCAGCTTCTCGGAGCCATGGTGGCTGAGAACTGGCAGGAGAGAGAATATGTCTGAGCCGGACATGGTGTGTATTCTGGCCTTGGGCAGGAATTAAAGGCCAGAGTTGTTGAATATGGAGGAAAAAATTCAAGAACAGCATGGCAAGAACATACTCTACTACTGTGATATGAGGGGATAGTTGCTGCTCATGGAAATTACCTTTCTAGTTTAAGTATATTCACAAAAATAATTGGCTTTTTACTTCCAGACAGTGGATGAAAAATAAGGAGAATTTTTAAGAGCTTTTTTTTTTGAAGAAGAAGAAGAAACCTTCATTTTGGAATAAATTCAGGTTTACAGAGGTTGCTAAGATAGTGCAAAGAGTTTCCATGTACCCTTCACCTGTTTTCCCCACTGTCAAAAGTTATTTTAATAGTTTTTCTTTGTATTGTGGTAAAATCTATATAACAAAATTTGTCCTATTCACTCTAAGTGTATAATTCAGTGGCACTAAGTGGCATTCACAGCATCCTGCTACTGTCACCATCATCTGTTTCAAAATTTTTTCATCACCCACAAGACTCTCCACCAAAGGTTTTTTTTTTCTTTTAAATATTTTCTTTTTTTTATTTCTTTCCTCACACTCTTAAATATCTTATTTTTTAAGGAATCTCTACACCCAACGTGGGGCTTGAACTCAACAGCCCTGAGATTAAGAGTCTCATGCGGGGCGCCTGGGTGGCGCAGTCGGTTAAGCGTCCGACTTCAGCCAGGTCATGATCTTGCGGTCCGTGAGTTCGAGCCCCGCGTCGGGCTCTGGGCTGATGGCTCAGAGCCTGGAGCCTGTTTCCGATTCTGTGTCTCCCTCTCTCTCTGCCCCTCCCCCATTCATGCTCTGTCTCTCTCTGTCCCAAAAATAAATAAACGTTGAAAAAAATAAATAAATAAATAAATAAAAGAGTCTCATGCTCTACTGACAACCAGCCAGGCGCCCCATAGGTTTTTTTCTTTTTTCTTTTTTTTAAAAGCAACACTACAGGATTAATAGAAATTAAAATATTCTATACTTTCAGCTCCCTAACAAATTCAACTGTATTAAAGAATTAAAATTGGAAGTTTTCTTCCAGGCTGTAGATTTTGCTATCTAAAGATTACCACTATTCATTGATGGTACCAGTGAATATTTACTCTTCCAGATCTTTTGTTGTACCCATTTGAATGTCTCACATATCTTTTTTTCTAGAAAAATAGAATAATATTAGGTATTCTGTTTGGTAAAATATTCCGTTTCTGAGATTTTTTTTTTTTCATACTGACACTTGTAACGGCTGCATGGTATTGCATTGTATGGAGGTTCCCTAATAATTTTAACCGGTCCCCTATTGATAGACATTTAAAGTTGTCTCAAGTCTTAGACTAATATAAACTATGGTGCAATGGGCATTTTTCTCCATGTTTCTTTTAGTGCAGTCTCGAATATATTTTATTGGATGAGTTCCTAGAATAGGTATGTCAGAGGGCATGTGAAATTGTGGTTTTTAGAGTTACTGCCACGCTGACTTCCGAAGAGTTTGTACCAGTTCGCACTCCAGTGCCAACGCGGGGAATTTCCTCTTTTCCCACGGTTGAGCTCTTTGGCATTCCGATACATAAAAATGGTATATCCAGTGATGCTTTAATTTGTAATTCTTGCCTTGTACGATTGAGCATCAAGAATAAGGCACTCCCTATTCTTGAAAACTCTTCTCCAGTAAATGCAGTGAGGTCAGAGCACTTGACTCTCCAAGAATGTCACTTTTCCTCATAACTTCTTTATCGTAGCTGTTATCTGTAAGCTATCTATTTAACCACAGACTGCAAAACAAAGGAGCAGTAGAAGTTTTACCATGAATCATAGAATCATTTACACTATTGAAAAATTTCTGAGACTTAGAAAAACTGTTACGCCGCTGACTAGAGCTGAATCCTTGCTTCGTACAGCAGTCGCAGTGGCAGCACAGTGGAGACTGTGGTGGCAGTCTCCCTCCGCCACAGGAGGGAGGAGTCCAGTCCCTAAATGGATTCTGAGATCACAGCGCCTCTGTTCAATCCCAGAGCAGAGAGCGGACTGTGTCGGCAAATGAAAAAACATGCTTTTGTCTTCCTTTGTTTTGCAAAAGGTGCACTCAGCTAAACACAAAAGTGGCCAAACTCACCACAGAGCTCAGAGAGGAGCAGGAAATGAACAAGTGTTTGCGTGCCAACCAAGTCCTCCTGCAGAACAAACTGAAGGAGGAGGAGAGGGTGTTGAAGGAAACCTGCGACCAGAAGGATCTGCAGATCACCGAGATCCAGGAGCAGTTGCGTGACGTCATGTTCTACCTGGAGACACAGCAGAAGATCAACCACCTGCCTGCTGAGACCCGGCAGGAAATCCAGGAGGGACAGATCAACATCGCCATGGCCTCAGCCTCCAGCGCCCCCTCTTCGGGGGGCAGCGGGAAGCTGCCCTCCAGGAAAGGCCGCAGCAAGAGGGGCAAGTGACCTTCTGAGAAACAGACGTCCCTGAGACTGGTTTCCCTGGCGCAGTGAGGGTGTGCTGGGGCTTCAGCTAAATGTGAGGGCGGACCTTAAATAAGTACAAGTGAGGACCGAGCCGCAGTTGTTTGGATCTTTCATTTGCTGGCGTGTGGTGTGATAAACGTAGGGGGTTGCTGACTAGGAGCACCGATGGAGATGGGCCGTGTTTTAGAAGGTGGCTGCTGTTTTCGACCGTAGTAGTTCACTAACCTCAGACATTCTAATGACCATTTTGCCTTCCTACTTGATAGAAGCCCCAGCTCTGCTGTGCATTTTTCCGTTGTATTTATTGAGTCCGTGTATCTGACGTTCAGGTCTGGGGTCGGTTTAAGATGTCGAATTTTTTTTTGTAACCTCAAAGGTAACGTTACCTGAGGTCTAGCAGCTGCTTTAAAGAGAGGTTTGCACTGGCCGCTGAGGATTTATGAAAACTCCCCAGTGTTAGTCTGACGTCCTTGTCATCCCCTCCCTGCGTCTGGGAAGAAGAATTGGTTGAATGTCCTATGAAAAGAGGCTGGGCCT
The DNA here is from genome assembly GCF_014898765.1 of Herpailurus yagouaroundi. Lineage (NCBI taxonomy): Eukaryota > Metazoa > Chordata > Mammalia > Carnivora > Felidae > Herpailurus > Herpailurus yagouaroundi. The sequence continues at coordinate 11,203,987 of NW_024412422.1, forward strand.
GTAAACCTTTAGTCACTAGCCTGTCACAGCAGCCTTCTTTTGCTCTAGGACTAGCCAGGAAAAACAAACAACCCTGGGGCAGGCTGAGCAGACTCAGTGTAGGGAAAATGGTGGTGCTTCTACTTTGTTTATTTTCGATGACTCCAGGCCACATTATGAACCTCAAGTAAAGAGGAGGCTGAATGGTTGCTCTAAGACTCCGATCTCAGAGTGGATTTCCTAGCATCTAGCAAGAATCAGCAAGCGGATTTATCATCCATATGAAAATGGGCAGCGAGGCCTCTGACTAGCTGATTGTGTATTTTGCTAGGATCAGTGTTTTCTGAATGTTTACAAAAGATTGGGCTGCATGCTCAGGTTGCGGCTAGAGGGAGCTTGGGCAGATTTTCAGTTATGCTTTCAAGATACAACCAAAGGCTGTTTCTAAATCCGAAAATTAGAATTTTAACAGGGCCCCTTTAAAACAGTCGTGCAGTGCTCGTTGTGAGCCAACAGAGGGGCTGTGTACTTTCTCTAGAAACCTTAACGTCAAGTAATTCATAATACGCAGTAATTAAGCCAAGTTAAAGGAAGACCCGTGTTGGAATTCAGCTTCCAGAAGGGGTAGCTGGACCCTGAAATGATGGGTTTTGTTTTCTGCTTTAGAATTAGCCAGAGTTTTCCAATGGTCACATTTTAGAATTGTTTTTAGCCTATGGTTAGGCCTCATCCCCTTTGGCGTAAATGTCCTTCGTGTTCCTTGTTAGCACACAAACTGTATTGCTAATCACCATCCATTTTTGTGGGATGCGCTGGAGCATTTCCCAGAAACCCTCACCTGTAACTTTGCGAAATGAATGTACTCAGACATTCTCAAATTCTACTTAGGGCAGACCAACTCTGGAAGTGCCCCTTGGACTTACATATACAGACACCTTAAAGCAAGAGTGGGAATGTAAAGCGTAACCTAATTCTCTTTCCTATAGAGATTCTATTTTATTTAAAATCTATTTTTACACTAGTTAGAATCCTGCTTTTTTGGCCAAGTACTTGTCTTGCATGTCTGACCTTGCAGAAGCTGGGGTGGATCGTAGCATACTAATTACGAGAATTAGAAGTAGTTTACAAAGCTTGCTCGTTCCTCATTTTCCCATGATCACCTCCACCAAGCAGCCCCACCACCAGCTGGGGGAACAGAGGTTTTCAGTACAGGTGGGATAAGTGCCCTGAAAGGCTGTGCCCAGAGGAATGAGCAAATAGGCAAATGTTTCCAAACTACTTGAAGGTTTAAAAATGTTTTCCAGAAAAAGCATCTTATCAAGATACATAAAGAAAGTGTTTTTGAAAAAGGTCAAAGAGTCATGTTTGATTTTGACAAAATTACATAAGATAGAAACTGTTAGTATTTTCTTCAGGATGGAAATGAACCACTTAAGATATCCGTACTACCTTGAACAATGAAATTGCATTAAAATAACAGAACTTTGAAATGATTCTGCCCCGTGTGAAATTTGTGTCTCACTGGTTGACATTTGCTTGGGAGCTTGTATCTAAATAACCTAAGAAGGTGTCAATGACCTGAATTTTAAAACAGCACGAAAACCATCCCCTCAACAATATAGTGAGCAGCTAGATTATTCATCTTCCTACCCCCCTTTGCTCCAGCTTCCCAAACTAATCAAAAGTAGCTGAACCAAATATAGAATAAGGAAAATTATCTGAATTTAAAGGGTCAAGATAGGATGAGACCCGGCACACAACTCTTACAAATGCAAAGCAATCAACGTGTAGGTAGGCCTGAGACTTTTTACCAGGCCTTCTAGCAAGCCGAGGTGGTTTTATTTTTTGAAACTGTCCCAAATGTGACTTGTTAGGATACACTGGGTAAGACAAGGCCCTGAAGCAACTACCCACTCCACGCTTGCACGGGGAGGTAGGTTGTCCTAAGCAAAAGGGCTGAGAAATGAATTGAAACAGCCAGCCAGTTGAATGTAGAGGACTTGGCAAATCACGAATGAACAACCTTCTGTCATCACTTGGAAACCCCTCTCCTGGTACAGTCGGGATACACAAGTTACAAATACCATCCTTGATTTGGCTGCTGTGCGTTCTGCCACGTAGCTTGGGCTGGTGGCAAGCTTGGGCTCCCGCAATGAAGTCAATGGGCTTATCTAAAAAAGGAAAGCCACTCTCCCATTTGAGGAAAGCTATTTCATTTTCTCCAGGATAAAGCTGAATTAACTGCCGCGGTGAATTCTGCTGCGTTAATTTCTTTCTTGGCAGCAGAAGGGAAATTTTTCAGGAGTCTCTCAAGACCCAGCTCCTGCTCCTTAATGGTGCTGGGGGACATCTAAACTACTCAGAGACCTGGCCATCACCTTAAGCGAGTTTAGGAAGCCACCAAGTGTTCTCTGACAGGCCTCTGCTTTCTGGCCAGTCCTTTTCACTTGTGCCCGTGAAGGTTCTGGAAGTGGGAGTTCCAGGATATCTGTATAGTGTCCACACCAACAGATGTAGCTTTTAAAGTTAAAAATTTTAGGGGCTTCTGGGTGGCTCAGTTGAGCATCGGACTCAATTTCGGCTCAGGTCATGATCCCAGGGTCGTGGTGCGGGATCGAGCCCGCATCGGGCTTCATGCTGTGCGTGGAGCCTGCTTGGGATTCTCTCTCTCCCTCTCTTTCTCTCAAATTAAAAAATAAAAAAACCAAAAAAAAAACACCCATATATATATATGGGTTTTATATATATATATATATATATATATATGTATATATATATACACATACGTATATATATATATATAAAACCCATATATATATATGGGTTTTTTTTGTTTTTTTATTTTATATATTTTATATACGTACGTACGTATTTTATATATACGTACATATATATATATATATATATATGAAGTTAAAAGAGTGAAGTGAAGTGAAAAGGAAAAGTGTGAAGTAGTAACAGGAAGAAAAGCCTTTCCTTTCAGGAACCCTCCCCCCCCACCCCCCACCATTTTGTCCTGGAGCCAAAGCCAAGTGTCTCATCCTGTGTAACATGAAGTTCATTTTCACCCCCAAGCACTTCGCTTTAGTCACCCTGGAGCAAACAAAAAATATTTTTGCATTGGTGCATTAGGAGACCTCAGGGAAGTTACATAAAGCTTCTTTTATTTTTTACCTTTTATTTTTGGGGAGGGGTTGTGGCCTCTTTATCCCGATTAATGTTATAATCAACCCTTTCATGCCTTGTTTTCATCACTTAAAGGTAATAGTAACCATTTACCACTTACTGGTAACCCTTTTTACCCGGCCTCCCCGGGACTCGCGCCCTCCCCGGAATGCTCAGGCACTTAACAATATGAGGTTCTGTTAGACATTCATTTTGAAAGCTGTACTCCCAGAAGCCAAAACTACCTCAGCAGCATTTTAGCTCATATGCTTTTCACCAACATTGAGCAGTCTCTTATTATAATTCTGGAAGCTTAGGTGAGCACAAAAGGGGCGCCGCAATTGGTCCTTAATCTGGATTTTGCATCCTCAATGCATTAAAGAAGGCCAGGGAGAAATGAACAATCTGCTGTTTTGTACAAGATGATTGTGGTCTTTGGGGCCTAATGTTGAATTGCTTCGGGTCAGAAACTTCTCATTGGAATCATCTGGAAAATGTGGTTTTGGTACTTGGCACGGAGCTGCGCTGGTGCAGATAACATTTGTTACTCCAAGGCTAATTACCACGCGCACTAAGTGAACTAAAGCAGCTTTGCTTCTTTTCAGACCGTGTTCTAAATCCCCTGGCCCCAAACTCCTTTCAGATCCAGCCTCAAAATAAATGCAGAGATGTTTGACCTGGCCTCTGTGGAGATGTCTTTTGCCATCTTTGGTCTGGAAGGAGCAGTAGATCCCAGACCAAATCTCCCTGTACGTCTGTTTCCTCATTTAAAAAGGAATGGTGTTGGGGGGGGCCTGGGTGGCTCAGTTGGTTGAGTGTCTGACTCTTGATCTCAGCTCAGGTCTTGCTCTCTCGGGGTGGTAAGTTCAAGCCCCACGTGCGCTGGGCATGAAACCTATTTAAAAAAAAAAAAAAGTGCACTGAGACTTCCTTCAGCCCTCTCAATTCCTGATTGTAAATTCTCAATCCCTTGGTTATGGCCCAATGGGCCAAGAGTCCAGACCTTCCCTAGAGGCCTGGGGGCAGTTGAGCACCATTAAGACAATGTGTCTCCCTCCACCACTTGAGAAACTTGCCTGTATCACTTTACATCATTAATATAATGGTTAGCATCAAAAGACTTTGGTGCTAACTGGAAAGAAGGAACTCGAACTAATTTCTGGGGCAAAAGAACAAGATCACAGATCTAGAAGTGAAGAAGAGTCCATGGAAAATTTTAGGAGGAAGAGGAGAACTCTCCTGGAAACACTCCAGCGGGAGAGCAAATTGTGACTTATCACACACAGCCAGAGGGTCCTCCAGCAGCACCTTCCAGGAACTATCTTTCGTGAAAGACTGAGCCTTAGCCGTGGCCATGCCCACTCACACATTCTAACTGATTAGTTTGTGCTCACACGGAAACTATGAGCCCAAAACCGTCTGCAGAAGAGACAGCAATAGAAGAGCCACGTCACACAACTTTCCCACCTCCTGGCCCCACCTGTCCTCCCGGGGGGAAAAAAAAAAACAACCTCAAATCCTCTTTGCAAAATGCATGCCTCAGGAAAACAGCTTCGTTGCATTTGTTTCCATGCTGCAGAAAATCAACACTAACTGGCTTTGATCCCAAACAGGGCCAACTGCAGAACACAGAGATTGTGCAGCCAGGAACTCAGAGGCCTCCTCCATCTACCCTCCCCCGCCCAGCACATTCGACTTCAATTATGTGGGAACATGCCTGGGCGGGGGGAGGGGGGGGGCTGCCAGAACTCTCCTGGCCCCGACGGAGGAGGCCCTGTGCTGTGGCCCAGAATCTTTCCTAAAAGTCCATACAGGATCTCTCGGTTGCTGCCAATCGCACACTCTCCCTTTGGCGAGATTCCTAGCTCTGTTTGGCCAGAGCAACGCTAAAGCTCTCTTCCCTTACTTTCTTCCTATACGCTGGGTTCTCCGCTCCCTGCGGCCCCCGTTCCCCTCACTCTTATAAATAAGAATGTTCCACTGCTTTTCAGAACCAGAATAATCCCGAGAAAGATAACTTACACTGAGCCCTGCCTCTCTTCTCTTGGAGCCCTCAGGAGACGGCTTTTTGGTGAACTCTTAAAAACAGTTTTCTTTTCACCTGCTGAGATAACATTCTTGTGAGAAGGGAGGTAATTGACGCTAAGAACCCTGATTGTGTTACTGTTGGCTTGTGTGAGCCCAAGGGGACTTGGAAAAACCTAGAACGTCCCCAGGAGAAACCTCTTTTCCAGCACCAAAGAGGCAATCCAGAGGGGCAGACCCAGAATCCCTGTTTTCTTTGGTAGGACCCAAAGCTGATAGAGAATTAGAAGTGCAGAATTAGAGACTTCTCCTGCACTTGCTGAGCATTAGAGGTGGAAGCAAGCTCTGCCCTTGATTCCAAGGGCTAGTTCAATTCCTGCTGACCACAGTTGCTGTGCTGCGTACTTTGCACGTACTATTCCATTCAGTCCTCGAGGCCAGCCTGGTGAGGTAGGTGCAGTTACCCCATTGTACAAATCAAGAAACCGAGGCCCAGTAGGAGACAGTTCAGGACTGGCCAGCGTTGGCTGAGGTTGTGTAGCTGACCCCTGAAGAGGGCAGTGCTCAATCCCAGCATCGCCTGAGTCCAAAATCTGGGCTCCTCACCCACTCTGCTCTACTGCCCCCCCTCTAACTCTGGAACTTGGGGACAGAACCTATGTTGTGGTTGCTTTGGGAAAGGAGCCGAGTACCGAGTGGAGACCATGTTGGTGTGAGTGAAACAGTCCAGTACGCCCACCCTCTGCAAGCCTCCCCCTCTCCTCCTGGAACTTTCTAACTTCTCCCTGTCTCCTCTCCCACTTCAGCGGGGCCTGAGCCAGAGCTGATAAAGAAGGAGGAAGAAAACCACGCCAGTGGTTTTCCCCCTCCACCCAAGGGCTGGCTTTGGGAAATCACTTCATTCCGACTGCCTGTTGTGGCCCCTTCACTCCGGGGAGGCTTGGGGCCCAGTCCACACAAACCATTTACGCTGACGTCTCAGTTCTTTTATATGGAGCTTCATGGAAGCCAGGGTGCTTCCCCAGCTGGAAAAGTTGCTTCTGGAACAAAACTATCTAGACTCTAAGGAGTCCTTTCTTTGAGAATGTAGCCTCAGTTACTGCCCCCAGAGGCACAGTCAAACAGGAATAAACAGGCTAACCGGAAACTTTAGATTCTGCAGGGATCAGCTTAACTTGTGGCTTCAGTTTGTTACAGAATAAACAGAGGAGAGAGAAAGCCTAGAACAAAATTTTTATAAACTACAGGGGTATGTTACAAAGCGGTGTTAATTTCGCAGGTATAGACTGGTCTGTATGTGTCCACGTGTAGAGGTCTTCCCAGAACTTTTTCTGTCTTCTTCTTCTTTTTTATTAATGTTACAGCAAGTCAGGGGCACCTGCGTGGCTCAGCAGATTAAGCATCGTGATCTCATGGTTCGTGAGTTCGAGCTCCGTGTCAGGCTCTCTGCTTGTCAGCGTGGAGCCTGCTTTGGATCCTCTGTCCCCTTCTCTCTCTTGGCCCCTCCCCCCCCCAAAAAATATTAAAAATTAAAAAAAAATAACCAAATATAATTTAGAATCTAGATTCAATACTTGTTATCCTATTTACAATTATATATTTTAAATTCTATAAGACAATTGCAAGAGCATTATATTTTAAGATAGACACGTATTATTTATATGGTTTTTATTTTTGAGGTGTAATTAGCATATAATAGAATGCAGCTCTCAAGCGTTCAGTTGGATGAGTTTTGGCAGTTGTCCACATCCGTGTAATCACCATTCAAACCAAGATGTAGAGCATTTCTATCTCCCCCCCAAAATAGGATGTTTTATTTATTTTTTATTTTTTAAGTTTATTTATTTATTTTGAGAGAGAGAGCACAAGTGGGGGAGGGGCAGAGAAATGAGAGAGAGAGAGAGAGAGAGAGAGAGAGAGAGAGCCCAAGCAGGCTCCATACTGACAGCACGGAGCTAGACATGGGGCTCAAATTCACTAACTGTGAGATCATGACCTGAGCCAAAATCAAGAGTCAAATGCTTAACCAACTGAGCCACCCAGGTGCCCCAGGATGTTTTATTTTTATTTTTATTATTTTTTTAATGTTTATTTATTTTTGAGAGAGAGAGAGAGAGAGACAGAGCATGAGCATGAGCATGGGAAGGGCAGAGACAGCGGTAGACATAGAATCCGAAGCAGGCTCCAGGCTCTGAGCTGTCAGCACAGAGCCCGATGCGGGGCTTGAACCCACAAACTGCGAGATCATGACCTGAGCTGAAGTCAGATGCTCAACTGACTGAGCCACCTAGGTGCCCCAGATGTTTTATTTTTAAAGCAGAAAAATATAGAGAGGAAAATTAAAAGTATTCTTATCAACAGAGGAAACCATGAACACTGAACTCTTTGAGTTGTTTCTTCTGGTGTTTCCCATGCGTATTGTTTCTCTAGGTTTATTTGTTCTCTCGGTAATTATGTGAGGGCCTACTAAGTGCCAGACACAATCAGGATTCGAGGGATATAGCAGCAAATACAACAGTCCCAGTCATTGCTGCCCTAAAAACAAATGAAACTGTGTGGGGTTTCAGATAACCGTAAGTGCTAGGAAGAAATAGTGTAAGGGGATGGGAGGGAAGGGCTACTGTAGGTAGGGATAGTCACAGAGGCTTCATGGTTGATGCTGTACAAAAAAAAATGCTTGATTCAGACTTGCCTCCAGAACTATGAGGGAATCAACTTCTATTGTCCTAAGCCCCCCAGTTTGTGGCTCTTTGTTACCCTAGGAAACTGACACACGGGTCTGACAGCTGCTCTCTCCTCCCTGGCCATTTCCCATTCCTGCAGTCCACCTGACTACTTACCATGTCCTCGCGAACGCTCTTCTCGTCCCCAGGAGTAGCCTGGCTCCCCCAGGCCATGGGTTCTCTACACATCAGTAATCATGAGTCATCCCTGCTCATCTCCCCCAGCCCTCAGGAGAGGGATTCTCAGGGCTGGGTCCCGGCCTTTCTCTTCCTTCTCCTCTCTCTAGGTGACCTCACCAATTCCTGTGGTTTGAAAGACCATCTTGATGCAGTGAGATCCCCAGATTTCTATCTCTGGCATAGATCCTGCTCTGAGCTCCAGACTCACAGCCCCATCTGCTTGCTCAATGTTTCTGTTGGGATGTTGCATACACACATACCTTCTTGCGTTTGAAAGGAATGCTTCCATTCTCCCCCACAAATCTAGCTCTACCCCCAGCTCTGGTCTTTTGTCTTGGAGTAAGAACCATCCTCAGCGATCCAGTAACTCGAGCCGGAAATCGCCCTTGATTCCTCCCTCTCTCCCCTCCCCAGCCATCCACAGATCCCCCAGATGTCTGCAGAACAAACTCTGTCCAAGCCACCATCTTCTCTCACCTGGACAATGCAGTGGCTTCCTTGCTGGTCTTTCCACTGTTACTCCTGCCCCCTTCCAAAGCATCTGTGACACAGCATTGCCTCCCCGCCCCCACTTAGGACGTTTATAAAACCCACGCGTGGTTTTCCTGGATCTTAGAATAAGATCTTGCGTGATCTGGCCCTGACCTGCCTTTCTAGTCTCATCTCACAGTACTCTCCCTCCCTGTCACTACTTCCCAGCTCCATTGAGACCTACACAGGGTATATATTCATAAGCTAACACAGCCGTAACAAAGGGCCACAAGCTCAAAGGCTTAGACAACAGAAATGTATTGTCTTGCGGTCTGGAGGCTAAAAGTCCAAGATCGAGGTGACTACAGGGGTGGTTCCTTCTGAGACCCTGCAGGAAGGATGTGCTCAAGGCCTCTCACTGCAAGCGGAGATCCGGCAAGTATTTTTCCCTGCCCCCTGCCACCTGGACAGGCAGTGCAGTGCAGAAATTTGCGCCCGGGCCTGGGTTCAAACCCCAGCTCTGCCACTGCCTGGCTGTGTGATCCAGGGAAAGTTATGTGACATCTCTGAGCAGTGACTTCATCTCCAAAATGGAGACAGTAGTAGCACGTGCCCCTCAGAAGATCTGTGGGAGGATTAAAGGACCTGGTGCTTAGTTCGGCTCAATGGGCACAAGTAGTGGTCTCTGTGTTAGCGTTTTCCCTGCTCTCGCTCTCCCCCAGCCTGTGTCAGTGGTCCCTGTCCTGCTTCCTGGTGGTCCCTGTGCTTATCTCTGTCACTGTCCCCTGGCTGGACGATATGCATTTTGAAGGTGGGGGCCATTTTCCTTAATCCGCACAAGGTCTAGCCCAGAGGAGCCCCTCAACATTGGACTGTTGGAATGAATGAATGAATGAAGGCACAAAGGTCAGGCAGAGTAAAACCAAGCACGCTTTGCATGATCGAAGGCAGGCAAGGGGCAACTTCACCTGTAAAATGCCAGCACCTAGCACCTCCCCTAGAACGTACGGGGCTTTAATAAACACCTGCTGAGTGAATTGGGAAGGGCAACAGAAAGAGCGCACAAAATGTCTTGAGGGGTTTGGGAGAGGGCAGGGTGATTGTGACTGCGCACGTCAGCGATGGCTTTAGGGACAAGATGGCAATTGAGATCGACCTTGGAAGGACAGAGTGGACTGGCCTCTCCTGTGGCCCGTATCTTTGGAGCGCTAAAGCAAGTCTGGAGAAAACTGCCTTGAGCACATTCTGCCAGAGTTAGAGGAATGTATCTGTGAGACGCCTTCAGCTACAAGTAACAGAATCCCAACTGAACGTGGCTCACACCATGAGGGCTGTATCTCCTGCAGTGAGAATGGAGGTAGGCCAAGTCCTGGATTGGCTAAATGAGTGGCTTAACAACCTCACCAAAGACCTGATCCAGAAGCCCTCCAAGAGACTTGCTCTCACGTTCCACGAGGCCAACCACGGTTCAGTTCCCAAGACCAGGGGTGGGCCTCACCACCCCGGAAGCTCAAAGAGGGTGAGCGTGTGCACAATTGCGCTGCTCTCTTAGCAAATGGAAGAATCATAATTGGCTGTAGCCAATCATAGGAATCTTATTCTGCTATGCGAGAGGTCAGGGTCAGGGATGGCGACTAGATTATGACTAGATTATGGTCAATGAGATGGAGAGGGACGTGTGCTGGGGATTTCTGGAAAAGATTTTACCCCCTGAAATAAAAAAAAGGTGAAAATGAGAAAGTTCCTCTTCTCCTGCCTCCTTCCTTTCTTCTTTTCTTGCTTCTCAGAAGGCCACTGTGTGAGGCTGTCACAGCAGCCATTCTCTGATCCAGAGGAACAACGTTATAGGCATGCTGTGGATGGAAGAGCAGAAAGAGAGAAAGAACCTGGTTCTTGATGACATGGTTGAACCACCAAGCCAACACTGGACTTGCTTACCTCCAGACAGCTAATTCTTGCAACAAATAAGCCTTTATCACTTAAGTCCCATTAGTAGGGACTGACAGCATTCCTGATTGATAGCCTCTAACTCTGTCTAACCTTACTGCCCTCTATACACTTCACATTCCTTCTTTGCTGGTAATAAGTGAATGTGGGGCTGCTGGTGGCCATCTCTTTTGCGGTGTGGAAGGAGACCACTCGAAAATAAAATCGACACAGCACAAAGAACGGGGGAGAAATGGAGAGGGACCGATCCCTGATGTCTCTGTCTGAGGGCCCCTGGATCCAGCTGTGCCAGAAATGAGCCCTAGTCTTAGACCTTGCAGCTACATAAGCCAGTAAATTCCATCCTCCCTACCCTGCACCTTTGTCTTTCTTAATCCAGTTCTCCCGATTTTCTGCCATTGAAAGAGGCCAGTGTTATCCCTTCAGTGTCTTCCCTCACATCGAATATCATCCCAAAGTATTTGTCAAGGAGATGAATTCACTACTTTACCTGCTGTTTCCTGCACACCGGACTTGGAAGCTACCCACCCACACTACAGTCATATAGCTAGGTCTCTACACAGTGCAAAGAATTAGACCACGAAGCCTTACAAGTTACAGCCTGTATTTGTCGAGATTCATTCAGGCACAAGTCAAATATCCAACCCCAACTGACAGAAGCAAAAAAAAAAAAAAAAAAAAAAAGGTGGGGGGGCATTGCTTAGCTCTTGTCAAGGGAAGTCCAAGGGTGGGGCTGGCCTTGGGGACTGGGGTCAACATCGGCCCAGCTCACTAACCACCCAGAGCTCAGTTTTCCTCCAAGTTGACCTCACTCTCCTGTCTGTACGCAGGCTTCCCCAAGGTGGAGGCTGATGAGGGAGGGCGGGACCTCCCCCCGGCTCACCAGCACCTTCTCTCTCCAGCTTCCATGTAGAATCCCATGACTTCATTTTCTTTAGCCCAGTCTGGGCAACATGCCCCCGTCTGGGACAACCACTCTGACTCTGACCGGATATACCTATGCCATGGGCCCCAGCCCTGTGGGCTTTAAGGCAATGTGACCGTGACCACCTTGTGTGGGAAGATAAAACTCCCCAAAGGAAGAAGGGAGCTGTTATGCACACGAGGGGGGGTCAGGAATGCAGGGCCTGGTGGATGGAACAACTGACATCTATCATAAAGCCTTCCCACTACAAACTGGGACTTCAAGAATCTTAATGAATTTCACTAACTGCTTTTGGACTCACGAAATGCCTTTTTGCACCTGTTAAGTGCCATGAGCTATGCATTAGGAGCTGGGGCAATAAAGACAATCAAGCAGACGTCCCTACTCCTACGGACTTCACTGTTGAGTAAGTGATCAGATGTGTAAACCAGATATCGTTTGTATGTCCTAAGTTGCTATGCTCTGGGAACATGAGAAAGAGTGCACTTCATTCTTCCGGGAGTGGCGATTAGGGAAAGCTACAAAAGAGAAGTGCCATTTGAGCTAAGCCTAGAAATTAAAGTATGGAGATGGGCAGGTGGAAAGGGGTGGGCCAGTCATTCAGCAGAGGAAAGAGCAAGAGCAAAGGAGCAGAGGGGAGGAAGTGGCTGGTGGGTCCTGAGAGCGTCAGGGGAGTCCCAGCTGGCTAAAGTGGGGGTGTCACATGTTTGGGTACAGTGGTGGGCCCTCAAAGATATCCACATCCTGATCCCCTGAACTTGTGTGCATTACTTTATATGGCAGAAGGGACAGTACAGATGATCTTAAGATGGGGAGGTTATCCTGAATTACCCAGCTGAGGCCTAAATGCAACCCCAAAGATCCTTATGAGTGGGCGGCAGAGACCAGAGTGGGTAGGAGGTGGTGTGGCAATAAAAACAGAGGGAGAAAAGGCAATGTGGGGCCACAAGCCAAGGAATGTGAACAGCATAGAGAAGAAAAGACGAGGAACAGAGTCTCCCCGAGAGCCTCCAGAAGAAACCAGGCAGGCTAACACCTTGAAGTTAGTTAGCCCCATAAGACTCGTTGTGAACTTCTGGCCTCTGTAACTGTAAGATGATAAATGTGTGTGGTTTCAATCTGCTAAATTTGCGGCAATTTGTTAAAGAAGCAATGCAGTAGGAAACGGATACAGGTAGGGTGGTTGATGGAAAGAGAACAGGTTATGAGGGCCTTGTCTATCACTCTAAGAAATTTAGATGTCATCGCCTACAGGACCCGGAAACGAGAGACTCATAAGGGCAGCAGGATTAGGTGGGTGTCTTAGAAAACTCCGCTGTGGTCATAAGAAGGACAGGTGGGGTGGGGCAGGTGGGGAGCAGAGACTGGAGGCCAGGGAGGCTTTTTAGAAGCTCAGGTGAGAGACGACGGCTCTGTGTTAGGCCAGTGGGGACGGAAAGGTGGAAAGAGATAAGGACGTTGTTTCCAGGTCCCAAAGGCTGGATCAGTGAGCATGAGGTGGGGAGGGAGACAGCATGGTGGTGCGTGTACCCACGTGGTGGTGCACAGCTACGTGCACGATGCTCTTAAGAGCTGAGGAACAGCATTGCAGAGGGAGAGGAAAGAGTTCCATTTAACTGTAATCAATAGAACGTTCATGCCCATCACCGTGCCCAGGGCAGGGGCTTCTTTCCCATTTCGGTTCTGCTTCACCTCTCTGCCTGATACCAAACCACTAACCACATGCCAAGCCGTGTGCCAAGCACTTGACAAGTATTACCAAAAAACATCCTCAGCCAACCCTACAAAGTAGGTACTGTCACCATTTCCATTTCATAGATGAGGAAACCGGGACACAGAAAAGTGAAAGAACTTGCCCGTGGCTACCTGGCTAGCAAAGAGTAGAACTGGCTTTCAACCCCAGACAGTCGGAAGTTGGGAGGGAACTTAGGCTGGCCAGGAAGGGGAGGGGCAATGAATGTGATCTGGGACACACATGAGTCTAAAGGTTCTTTCTGCAGGATGTTGAGGTGGAAATGGACAGTAGGCAGCTGGCAAGACAGGTCTGGAGCTGACAACAGGACAGCTCCGGGGATTCATTGTCATATGGGCATGGCCAAGACTCTGGATATAGCAAAGAATGTCTAAGACGGTATAGATGTAAGACGACATGAAGGCTTAAGACATAGCTTGGAGGACAGTGACAAATGGGGCAGGAATGAAAGAGACCGAGAAAGAGCTGCCTGAAAGGTCAGGGGAGGGGCCCGTTGGTAGGATGTCCGGAAACCTGTCTTATTGTGGGAGTGGGGAACCACGGTCAGCGGTTTAGCATGGGGCCAAGAGGCCAAGCAGGGCAGCTTGGAAGAAAGGCCATTGCACTGGGCATTGGAGCATTGGTGACCACTGCCAGAGCACTTTGGGTGGACTGGTGGGGCTGGAAGCCTTGTTATCCAGGACTGAGGAGGGCACAAAAAGTCAGGAAGTGGAGTGGCCATTGTGGACTAGAAGTTTGGTGGCAAAAGGAAGGGGAGTAATCGGCAAAAAGCTTGAGGGAGATGCAAGATGTCGTGTTTCATTTCCAGGTTGGGGGACACTTGGACATGTTTACAGGAGGCAGTAAAAGACATTGACAGGTGGAAGTCTGTTGCTTTCACTCTCTGCTCCCAAGTGCAAGTTTTCCCTTGGGGAACTGTCTCCCACTTCTTGGGCCGTCACCTGTCTCTACTCTGGAAGTAGTCATGTGACTCAGGCCTGGTCAACCAGCATGTTCTTAGCCCCTGGCCACAGTGATAGGTTAATAAAAGAACATGTGACAGTTTCCTGCCCAATGAGCATTGGCCATGGGAATTTTGCCGTAATCCTGTCTTCGGGGATTGCCAAGCTGCAGAATGAAAGCTTGGAGCTGTAGGGAGCATTTTGACTACCACGTAAGGAGGACCTGCCTGGGAATGTAGTCAACACGGATGATAACAGAGCTGAGAGATGGTGAGGGACTGGGTCCCCAAGCCTAATACATTCTTCAGCCAGTTTGTGCAAGGCTGTTGTGCCACTCGAAATGGAGACTCATGGGGAGGGGTGGGTATGATTTTTATTGGACAAGGATGACATCTGTTCTTCTCAGTCTCACTCACAAGCTCACTTGGCTGGCCTCAGTTCCTCCCTGGCTGTTATAGGAGACTTTGGTTCTTGCTACACGGGGGTCTCCATAAACTGCCTGAGTGTCCTCATGACACGGTAGCTGGCTTCTGCCTGAGTCAGTTGTCTGAGGAAGAGAAAGCAAAAGCGCCAGCCCAAGATGAAAGCCAAAAGCTTTTCAATAACCTCATTCTGGAAGTGACATACCATTGCTTCCACCATATTGTGTGTTTGAAGCTAGTCACTAAGTCCATCGCAGTCACAAGGGGACTAGAGTTAAGCTTCATTTCTTCCTCTTCTCTTTCTCCTCCTCCTCCTCCTTCTTCTTTTTCAATTTTAAATAAACTCTATGCCACACATGGGGCTTGAACTCATGACCTCGAGATCAAGGGTGGCATGCTCTCCCTACTGAGCCAGCCAGGCACCCCGGGCTTCACTTCTCAAAGGGAGGCCTATCAGAGGATTTGTGGGGCATAGCTTTTAAACTACCATCCCACCAAACGTCCCCCTAACATCTCATTCATGAGATTGGGGTCACATGGTGATACCTGAACCAGTCACTGGTAAGGGGAGTGGATTATTTTAAGGTTAGTCACTTCTGGGGCCGGGCTCAGCTTCCTTGAGGCTCAGGGCTGCTTGGGGGAAGGGAGATGCCGCAACAGAATCGGTATTCTGGGAGAAAGGGAAGAATGGGCGCCAGTGTGGCACCAGCAGTAGGGGGTTACTCAGCGGTGAGTAGCTGGGAAGGCAAGGAAGAGGTTTCAAAGGAAGAGGAGCTACGTTTAATGCTTAATTAAGTCCCAGATCCTTTAGTGGTATATATTTACCAGAAGAAGAGAAAGAATAAGATGAATGGAGTTTCCTTTCTGACTTGGAACCCTGTTTTGTCCCCTCTGCCCTAGAAATTTTGTAATTTGTGTTCTCTACAGAGACACAATAATCCTTTTTATCACTGAGTCTTTGCAAAAATGCTAACTATTTCATAATGAAAGTCAAGGTTGCGCTAATTAAAGGATCTAACATGAAGCCTAAACAGTTTTATTTTTAATTGAAGTGAAATTCACATACAATTACAATTAACCATTTTAAAGTGAGCCATTCAGTGGCATTTAGTACATTTACGATGCTGTGCAACTATCACCTCTGTCTAGTCCCAACATGTTTACATACTCCCCGCCCCCCCAAAAGCAACACTGGACCCATTAGGAGTCACTCTCCATCCCCCCGTCCCCCCAGTCCCTGGCAACCACCAATCTACTTTCTGTCTCTATGGATTTACCTACTCTGGACATTTTATATAAATGGAATCATACAATATGTGACCTTTTGTGTCTGGCTTCTTTCACTTAGCATCATGGTTTTGAAGTTCATTCATGATGGTGTATATCAGAACCTCATTCCTTTTTTTTTTTTATAATTTGTTAATGTTTATTTATTTTTGAGAGAGAGCAAGGCGGTGGTGGGGGGTGGCAGAGAGAGAGGCAGGCACAGAATCCGAACTCTGAGCTGCCAGCACAGAGCCGGATGTGGGGCTTAAACTCACAGACTGTGAGATCATGACCTGAGCCAAAGTAAGATGCTTAACCGACTGAGCCACCCAGGTGCCCTCCCCCTAACCTTTTTTTTTTTTTTTTAGAGAGAGAGAGAGCAGGGAAAGGGCAGAGAGGAGAGAGGAAGAGAGAGAATCCCAAGCAGGGTCCACACTGTCAGGACAGTGCCCAATGCAGGGCTCAAACTCATGAACTGTGAGATCATGACCTGAGCCAAAACCAAGAGTCAGACACTTAGCTGACTGAGCCACCCAGGCACCCCAGAACCTCATTCTTTTTTACGACTGAATATTCCATTGTACAGTTATATATATATATATATTTTTTTCTTGTTTGTTTGTTTATCCATTCACCCAGTTATAGACATATGGGATGCTCCCACTTTTTGGCTATCACAAATAGTGCTGTTATGAACATGCATGTACACATACTATTTTGAGTGTCTGTTTTCAATCTTGGAGGGGTATACACCTAGGAATGAAATTGCTGAGTCATATGGTGCTTCCATGTTTAACTCCTGATGAATGATAAACTGTTTTCTAAAACAGCTATATCATTTTACATTCTCACCAGCAATGTGTGAGGGTTTCAATTTCTTCATATCCTTGCCAACACTTGTTATTTTCCATTGTTTTCAGTGTGGCCACCCTAGTGGGTTTGAAATGGCAAAGGAGATTTTAGAGGTGCCCATTAATTACCTAATTATTTCAGATCAACAGGGTGAAAATCTTACATTTGATTTTTCTTAAAAAAAAGAAAGAGGGGTGCCTGGGTGGCTCAGCTGGTTGAGTGTCCAACTTCGGCTTAGGTCATGATCTCATGGTTCGTGGGTTCGAGCCCCTCATCGGGATCTGTGCTGACAGCTCAGAGCCTGGAACCTGCTTTGGATTCTGTGTCTCCCTCTCTCTCTCTCTGCTCCCCACCCCTCACGCTCTCTCTCTCTCTCTCTCTCTCAAAAATAAATAAACATTAAAATTTTTTTTAAAAAAAGAAAGAAAGAAAGAAAGAAAGAAAGAAAGAGAAAGAAATGGGGGTGCCTGGGTGGCTCAATCAGTTAAGCATCTGACTCTTGATCTCTGTTCAGGTCTTGATCTCAGGGTTGTCAGTTCAAGCCCTGCGTTGGGCTATATACTAGCTGTGAAGCCTACTTAAAAAAAGTAAATAAAATAAAATCAGTTTAAAAAAAAAGAACGTAAAAGCAAACTAAGCTTCTACTAGCCTTCATCTATTCTAATTAAGAATTGGCTTTTGGGTCCGACTTCAGCCAGGTCACGATCTCGCGGTCCGTGAGTTCGAGCCCCGCGTCGGGCTCTGGGCTGATGGCTCGGAGCCCGGAGCCTGTTTCCGATTCTGTGTCTCCCTCTCTCTCTGCCCCTCCCCCGTTCATGCTCTGTCTCTGTCTGTCCCATAAATAAATAAAAACGTTGAAAAAAAAATTTTTTTTAAAGAATTGGCTTTTGAACAATTTGAGGGTGGAACTACCCTTGTAAATGCTCTTAGGAGATTAAATTCACTAAAATGTGCTTCAAAACCAGCCAAAGAAGAACAGTGGAAACTCACATTGACAACGTTGAGCCAGGCTCCTAAATAACTACCAGAAAAGTGGAAAGCATTGTGGTCTCCTTGTCACAACTGAGCAGAGCAGAAAAAAAGAAAACAGCCAGAAGCCAGTCTATGATATGTATTTGTATCCGTTTAACCATGATCAGAAGAGTTTAATGGAAATGAGCCGTAAGAAATCAGATAGATCCAATATGTGTATTTATCTGCCTATCTATAAAATGTGGATACCTTTTTTAAATTTATTTTTTTAATTTACATCCAAGTTGGTTAGCATATGGTGCAACAATGATTTCAGGAGTAGACTCCTTAATGCCCCTTACCCATTTAGCCCATCCCCCCACCCACAGTCCTTCTAGCAACCCTCAGTTTGTTCTCTGTATTTAAGAGTCTCTTATGTTTTGTCCCCCTCCCTGTTTTTATGTTATTTTTGTTTCCCTTACCTTATGTTCATCTGTTTTATATCTTAAAGTCCTCATATGAGTGAAGTCATATGATGGATATCTTTCTTTTTAATGTTTATTTATTTTTGAGAGAGAGAGAGAGAGAGAGAGAGAGAGAGCGAGCACGAGCGGGGAAGGGACAAAGAGAGGGAGATACAGAATCTGAGCAGGCTCCAGGCTCTGAGCTGTCAGCACAGAGCCTGACACAGGACTCGAACTCACGAACCATGAGATCATGACCTGAGCAGAAGTCAGATGCTTAACTGATGGAGCCACCCAGGTGCCCCCAAAATATGGATCCCTTTGATATCTATCTACAGATATATCTGGATTCATTTATGTTGAATTTGCTGTGTTGTCTGTGTTTATATAGGCATAGATATAGATGTAGATATATAGATATAGATATAGATAGATGTACAAATACAATTGACCTTTGAACAACATGGGTTTGAACTAAGTGGGTCCACTTACATGTGGATTTTTTTTCCAATAAATATAGCATAGTCAATGTATTTTCTCTTCCTTATAATAACACTTTTCTCTAGCTTAATTTATTGTATGAATACGGTATATAATACATATCGCTTACAAAATATGTGTTAACTAACTCTTTATGTTACTGTTAAGGCTTCCAGTGAACAGTAGGCTATCAATAAAGTTTTTGAGGAGTCAAAAGTCATATGTGGATTTTCAGCTGGGGTTGGCACCCCAACCGCTGCATTGTTCAAGGGTCAACTGTGTATCTCTTTTATCTTGTTATCCATTTCCGTGGTTGTCCAGGAGTGCATTTATTTAATTTATTTTTAAAAATTTTTAACATTTATTCATTTTTGAAAGGCAGAGACAGAGCGTGGATGGGGGAGGGGCAGAGAGAGAGGGAGACACAGAAACAGAAGCAGGCTCCAGGCTCCGAGCTGTCAGCACAGAGCCCGACGTGGGGCTCGAACTCATGGACTGTGAGATCACGACCTGAGCCGAAGTCAGATGCTTAACCGACTGAGCTACCCAGGGGTCCCTAATTTATTTTTATTTTTTTTAAGTAATCTCTATGCCCAGCATCTATTACCTCTCTATGGTGCTCAGTCTCATGACCCCAAGATCAAGAGTCACATGCCCTACTGACTGATCCAGACAGGTGCCCCCCCAGGAATGCATTTATAAAACACAACACATATAGGACACCTGGGTGGTTCAGTTAAGCATCTTGATTTCAGCTCAGGTCATGATCCCAGGGTTGTGGAATCAAGCCTTGCATCGGGCTGAGTGTGGAGCCTGCTTAAGATTCTCTCTCTTTCTGGGGCGCCTGGATGGTTCAGTCGGTTAAGCGTCTGACTTCAACTCAGGTCACGATCTCACGGTCCGTGAGTTCGAGCCCCGCGTCGGGCTCTGGGCTGATGGCTCAGAGCCTGGAGCCTGCTTTGGATTCTGTGTCTCCCTGTCTCTCTGTCCCTCCCCCATTCATTCTCTGTCTCAAAAGTAAATAAACGTTAAAAAAAAAAAAAGATTCTCTCTCTTTCTTCCTCTGCCCCTCTCCCTTGCTACCTCTTTCTAAAATAAAATAAATAAATAACAAAACACATATGGGGCACCTGTTTGGCTCATTCAGAAGAGCATGTGACTCTTGGTCTTAGGGTACTGTGAGTTCAAGCCTTGTGTTGGGTATGGAGATTAAATGAATAAATACAAACTTAAAAAAAAGTCACCAGGGGCGCCTGGGTGGCGCAGTCGGTTAAGCGTCCGACTTCAGCCAGGTCACGATCTCGCGGTCCGTGAGTTCGAGCCCCGCGTCAGGCTCTGGGCTGATGGCTCAGAGCCTGGAGCCTGTTTCCGATTCTGTGTCTCCCTCTCTCTCTGCCCCTCCCCCGTTCATGCTCTGTCTCTGTCCCAAAAATAAATAAACGTTGAAAAAAAAAAATTAAAAAAAAAAGTCACCAAATATATATCTAGTGGTGATAAGTGGTAGGAAGAAAAATAAAGCAGATTATGGGGGTACAGAGATGAGGTAAGGTGCTGTTGTACACAACAGGGTACTCAGGGAAGCCTTCTCTACTAAGAAGGATCCAAAATGAGCCCAAAGATCCAAATAAGGTGAAGGACTGAGCCATGTGTACACCTGTGGAAAGGGCATTCCAGGAAGAGGGAACAGCAAGTGCAAAGGCCCTGAGGTGAAGGTGGGGCTGTACTCGGCATGCTGGAAGACTATCAAGGAGGCAGAGTGTGTGGCCTGGGATGAGCAAGCAGAAGAGCGGAAGGAGTGGAAGACTGAAGAGGTAGTGAAGGGCCAGATGCTTCGGACCTAGTAAGTCAAGGTAAGCGTGTAAGCGTTTATTCTGACGGGAAAGCCACATGAGTGTTTTTAGTAGGGGAGCTGCATGTTACGACTTGTGCTTTTAAAGGATGACTCTGGACGTCGTTTGGAAAATAGACTCAGTGGGGTAAGAGTGGAAGCAAGGAGACACATGGGGCCTGAGCAAGCACGGGAGAGAATGCAGCTGGGAGGAGGGTGTGAGTCCCCAGGTGGGAGAAAGGGGCACACCTGAGCGTGGAGTATTAGAGGCAGGCAGTGAGGAAAAGCCGGCGGAGGAGGAGGACGCCTCTGCGCTGTTGCTGTTGCTGTCTTATCTGAACACGGGAAGGCTGGAGGTAGACATTTCTGGGGTGCAGGCACCGGGGAGAGGGGGCCGAGCTAACCCGAGAAGTCCTGGGACCCGCTGCGGGAGAGGTCGGGACAGCAGCCTGCGGGTCACCAGGGCCCGGGCTGGGGGAGGGGGTGTCTGCCCAGAATTGGGGTGCGCTGGGCTGGATGAGCCCGTGTGGGAGTTTAGAGGGCTGAAAGAAGGCGCGTGGCCATGCCGAGGAGGTTAGGAAGGTGACAGGGTGCCAGTGGGGGCAGGGGAGCAGGAGAGAGTCCAGGGCAGGGAGCCAGGTGGCAGGAGTGTCTCCAGAAGGAGGCAGTGGCCACCCAGGATGAAGTCTGCTGATAAAGCCAGAAAGCAGACGGAGGACAACCGGCTGTGGGATTCTGCAGTGGGGCAGCCATGGCAGACATTGAGGAAAGTGTTTCTTTGAAGAGGCGGGGCTCAGGAGGGAAGGGGAGTGGAGGAAGGGGAGGTGGGGGCAGGGCGGGAAGAAGGAGGTAGCCCCAAGCAGGTGAGCATCAAGAGAGGATTACTTTGGGGGTGCCTGCGCAGCTCGGTCGGTTAAGCATCCGACTCTTGATTTCGGCTCCGGTCATGACCTCGCGGTTTGTGAGTTCGAGTCCCGTGTCAGGTTCTGCACTGACAATGTGGAACCTGCTTGGGATTCTTTCTGCCCCTCCCCTGCTCATGCTCTCTCTCTCTCTCAAATAAATAAAACTTTAGAAAAAATAATTTTTTTAAAGAGAGGATTACTTTTGCAAAGATGAGAGGTAATAGTTTACTTAGAAAAATAAATACATAAATTTTAAACATCAAAAATTAAATTAAAAAAAGAAAGATATATTTAGGGGCCCTTGGCTGACTCAGTAGGTAGGTCACGCAACTCTTGATATCTGGGTCGTGACTTCAAGTCCCATGTTGGGTGTAGAGTTTACTTAATAAAATAACAATAAATAAAAATAAACTTAAAATTAAAAAAAGGATGAGAGGTATCACAGCATGTTGGTTTGCTGAAGAGAATGAGCCAGAAGAGAGCAGAGCACTGGGGATGTTCCTCAGGAGGAAAGAGACTATAAGATCTACATAGAATATGGACCATCTATTAGAACAGTGATATTTTCTGGATGCCTAAGTGGCATCAGTGGCTCAGTGGGTTGAGCATCTGACTCTTGATTTCGGCTTGGGTCATGATCTCACAGTTTGTGAGTTTGAGCCCCATGTCAGATTCCCTGCTGACAACGCTGAGCCTGCCTGGGATTTTCTGTCTCCTTCTCTCTCTGTCCCTCCCCTGCTCACTCTCTCTCTCTGTCTCTCAAAATAAATAAACACTAAAAAAATAAAAAATAAAAAAAAAAGAACAGTGGACATTTCTACAAGCGCAAATAATGTTTCTGTGGATGTGTCCGCTGCTCCTGAACTTTGAATTGAACCCCTTAGGGTTTATCAAATAATCTAAGAATATGTCTCATGTTCTCTTAGCTTCAAAGCCATCTGCCAGTAGTTTATTATTTATTGCTACTTTTTTTTATTATGGTAAAATATACATAAAATGTACCATTTAACCATTAATTTTTTTTAACATTTATTTATTTTTGAGAGACAGAGCACTAGTTGGGGGGGGGGGGTGTTGCAGAGAGAGGGAGACACAGAACCTGAAGCAGGCTCCAGGCTCTGAGTTGTCAGCACAGCTCCCGAACCTCAAGATCATGACCTGAGCTGAAGTTGGACACCCAACTGACCGAGCCACCCAGGAGCCCCCCCATTTTAACTGTTCTTAAACGTACAGTTCATTGGCATTAATTGCATGCACCGTGTTCTGCAACCATCACAACTATCTATTTCTAACACTTTTTCATCACCCCCGATAAATATCAACTCTTGTCCTTTGTTGTGTGAATTCCTAGCACAGGATGGTTTGGTTCATTGGTGCTCCCTTATCATCCGCAATGGAAAAGGCGGGTTATGATTACTGAATGTTTCTGGTCACTCCGCTCCAATATTAGCACAAAGTAGATAAAGGGGGTAGAGGGGGGAGGGGGGAATGCCCCGTGGAAGTGCCCTAGGATGTCGGTGTTCCAAAGAGTAAGTGACAATATGTGAACGTGCTTGTGCAAACTCAGGTCAGCCTGTCTACACGCGGTGCACAGAGGCTATTCCCTGAGCTGCAGCAGGGAACACTGGGCTTTGGCGAGGCTTTGAGAAGTTGTGGACCTACTGCCTCAGTTCCTGGCTACCTAGGGCTTTCCCACAGTCCAAGCTGGCACCAGCCCAGCCTGGTGGTTGTCATTCTAGGCGAGCCTCTTACCTTCTGTCTGTCCGCAGAAGGTGGCACAAAACACTCGCTCAGGACTCCACATGCCAGGACACCCACAGCCTCTTTAGGCCTGAGGTGAAAAAGGTCAGAAGGGCAGGGCCCTCAAGGAGACACATAGGCACAGGCCCCCGACGTACCCGTCGCTACTCCCTTTCCCACAGCCTCTTGCCTTTCTTTCCCTCTGGGCCAATACGGAGGGATAAGCTCAACAGACTCTTATTTTTCATTTGGAAGGGGGTGGAGAGGAATGAGAATGGGCCCATTAGTTCCCTACCAGAGGCCAGGCTACAAAAAAAACGACTTCCAAAGCTTGGCATGAAATAGCCCACGTTTAAATGTAGTCCGTGCATCCACTGGAAAATTATTCAGCCTTAAAAAGGAAGGGAATTCTGCAGTAGGCTACAACATGGACGAACCTTGAAGACATTATGGTAAATGAAAGAAGCCAGACACAAAAAGACAAATGTTGTGTGATTCCGCTTATACGAGGTACTTAAAGTCGTCAAATTCATAGAGACGGAAAGTACAAGGGGCTGTGGGGAGGGAGGAAATGGGGAATTAGTGCTGTTGTTGTTATTGGGTTTTTTTTTTTAATGTTTATTTATTTTTGAGACAGAGAGAGACAGAGTATGAACGGGGGAGGGTCAGAGAGAGAGGGAGACACAGAATCCGAAACAGGCTCCAGGCTCTGAGCTGTCAGCACAGAGCCCAACGTGGGGCTCGAACTCACGGACCACGAGATCGTGACCTGAGCCGAAGTCGGACGCTTAACCGACTGAGCCACCCAGGTGCCCCTGTTGTTGTTTTTTTAACGTTTATTTTTGAGACAGAGTGAGAGAGAGGGAGACACAGAATTTGAAGGAGGCTCCAGGCTCTGAGCCGTCAGCACAGAGCCCGACACGGGGCTCCAACTCACAAACCGTGAGATCATGACCTGAGCCGAAGTCGGATGCTTAACAGACTGAGCCACCCAGGCACCCTGGGAATTAGCGTTTCATGAGGACAGAGTTTCAGTTTGGAAGATGAAAACGTTCTGGAGATGGATGATGGTGGTTGCATAACAATGTGAATGTACTTGATGCCAAAAACTGCATACTCAAAAATCGTTATGATGGTGAATTTTAGGTTATGTATATTTTGTCACAAGAAAAAGAAATAGCCCAAGTGGCAGAAAGTAGATTAGTGGTTGCCAGGGGCTGGGGAAGGGGGAATGGGGAGTGATTGCTAATGGTTATGGGATTTCCTTTTGGGATGATGAAATGTTCTAAAATTATACTGTGGTGATGGTTGACAGCTCTGTAAATATATTAAAAACCACTGAATTGTACACATTTGAAATGAGTGAATTACAGAGAATGTGAATTATATCTCAACAAAGCTGTTAAAAGAAAAGTCCAAGTTGGCCATCTTAGGAAAAGTGCTAAATTAACAGATTCTTTTCATTCATTTGCCTTCATTCTCTCTCCTTCTTTTCCCGGCCTTCATTTATTTGGACATTTTCAAGAACTTACTATATGCCTTCCCCCTTTTCACATCTAACTTGTTGAGTATTCTGCTCTAATGCCCTTTAAGGCCTGGGGGGAAAGGAAAGGCTATTAAGGTCAGGCTGGAATGAATGGTGTGTTTGTAAAATGGTACAATAATATTGCCCAATAAAAATGAGATCAAAGGGTTTCACCAGGCCTATGAAGAGGAAAAGTTGAAAATCATCATCTCACAGACCATATCAAAAATCCGGATGAAAGCAGAAAGCTTCAGGCCCATGCCTAGCCATCTTATCTCTACGAGCAGGGGTTGGGCCATTCAGCATGTGGCCTATTCTCCTTTCTGGCAACATAACCTCTGAAAGTTCCCTTGCAGGTGTCTGACTGGCTAAGTCGCTGGAGTATGTGACTCTGGATCTCAGGGTCGTGGGTCCGAGCCCCACGTTGGGTATAGAGATTACTTAAAAATCATTAAAAAAAAATGTTCCCTTGCAACTTGAGAACATCTAGTGCAGCCTTTATTGTCAATGAAGGATAATGAGGATGACCTTCCTAAGGTCATGTGATTGCATTTCTGGAGAACCAGTCAGTGTGTTAGCTAGGGTCCAGAGAAACAGAACCAACAAGAGATACGTCTATCCGTATGTAGAGAGATTTATTATAAGGAATTGGCTCATGTAATTATAAAGGCTAAAAAGTCCCACAATCTGCCATCTGCAAGTTGGAGACCCAGGAAAGCTGGCAGTGTAATTCAATTTCAAGTCTGAATGCCTGAGAACAAGGAGCACTGATGATGTTAAGTGCCAGTCTGAGGGCAGAAGACCAAGGACCCAGCTCAACTGGTCAGCCAGAGGATTCTCCCTTCTTCTGCATGTTTGTTCTTAGTCCTCAGTGAACTGGATGATGCCCACACACAGTGGAGAGGACAATCTGCTTTACTCAATCT
This sequence comes from Herpailurus yagouaroundi, assembly GCF_014898765.1. Lineage (NCBI taxonomy): Eukaryota > Metazoa > Chordata > Mammalia > Carnivora > Felidae > Herpailurus > Herpailurus yagouaroundi. The sequence goes on from NW_024412422.1 coordinate 11,229,455, forward strand.
ACCAACTCAAGTGGTAATCTTTTCTGGAAACCCCCTCCCAGACACATCCCAGAAATAATGTTTAACCAGATATATCTGGGCATCCCATTGCCCAGTCAAGCTGACACATAAGATTAACCATCATAACCAGTTTTGCAGAAAATACACATGGTGCTGTTTTCATCAGGATGCTTCTAGCAGTCTTGAGTGAGATGACCAAGAATCTGGAGGTTTGGAAGTCATCAGATTGTTAAGGTAGGTTTCTCAGCTTTCTTCTGAATACTGGAAGTCATCGTGTTAAAAGAAAAAATAATAATGAGGTTTAAAAAAATTTTTTTAACGTTTATTTATTTTTGGGACAGAGAGAGACAGAGCATGAATGGGGGAGGGGCAGAGAGAGAGGGAGACACAGAATCGGAAGCAGGCTCCAGGCTCTGAGCCATCAGCCCAGAGCCCGACACGGGGCTCGAACTCACGGACCGCGAGATCGTGACCTGAGCTGAAGTCGGATGCCCAACCGACTGAGCCACCCAGGCGCCCCGAATGAGGTTTAAATAGATTTTCAAATTATCCCATCCCTGATTGTGATAGATTACAAAAAAGGGCCACAAAAAAATCTTTCCTTCCCTCCCTTTGACCTGTCCTTTGCAAAATAATTTTGCAGCTTGCTATTTCACCAGCCCTCAAATCTGGACTTGGCTTTGACTAATGTGACATTAGAAAATGTGACACAGGGGCACCTGGGTGACTCAGTTGGTTAAGCGACTGACTCTTGATTTTGGCTCAGGCCATGATCTCACAGTTCATGAGAGTGAGCCCTACATCGGGCTCTACATTGACAGAGTGGAGCCTGCTTGTGATTCTTTCTCCCTCCCTCTCTGCCCCTCCCCCACTCGCACCTGTGCTCATGTATGCATGCTCTCTCTCTTGAAATAAATAAGCTTTTTAAAAAATGTGACACAAGAAGAGATATGAAGAGTGCCTGTGCATTAGGGCTTGCCTTTCCTTGCTGCTCTTGGGACCTGTGTGACCACCACCATGTGAATGAGTCTAGGCCAGTCTATGGGATGATTAGAGATACTGGCCAAGTTGTCTTGATCCACTCCAGCTGACCTAGAGCCAACTGCCAGCAATGTCAGTGAGGCCATCCTAGACCATCCAACTCCAATTGAGTCAGCCCAGAAAAGAATTGTTCAGCCAACCCACAGAACTTTAAGGGAAAAAAAAAGTTTGTTGTTTTAAGCCACTATGTTGGAGGTAGTTTGTTACACAGCAAATGCTAACCAATACACAAACATTCAGTATGTTCTTAAAAAGGCTTATAACAATAACAACAACAACAACAACAAAATAATGTGTTAAGATTATCAGAAATTGCAGCAACAGGATTCCTGAGTCATTTTCAGGATATCAGAAGCCTATCCACTGCTTATTTGCTACCTGAACGCTTGTTCTGTATTGACACACTGAGGACAGAAATGAGCCACATGTGCAATGGGAGAGAACGGGAGTCCTGATCACAGGAGAGTGAATCCAGCTCTCATGGGGCCTCAGCAATAACTTCCTCCAGGCTGCTGGAGCCTGGTGACTAAGAGTAGTTCCCCAGGAGGCCCCTTGTGGTTTCCTGGCTTCGGCGTCTCTGATGAACTAGACTGACACTTTCCCGAATGCCTATAAGGTCGCATCACAAGCTATTAACTGGAAGAGAAGTAAGCTTTATCCAGTGAGTGAATGAAAACTCTGCCCAAACCACGTGTGATGGAAACACATGGGTAAAGCAGCCTAATTGTCTGACTGCCCCTCTCACTGCCTGGAAATGCTTGGGTCATTAGGGGATGGCCTTGGATGTTGGCCCCACCATTCTGGCCCATGGCTGGTAGTCATCAGCAGGTCTAAATAAGAAGCATATGCCATTGTAGGTCCAAAAAAGCAAACATGTATAAACTGGGAACTATTCTCTACCAAATCAAGTGAGCTCAGGTTTATTAAGTGCCTATTACAGACTGACTCTGTAGGTGCTGGAGGTGAACGGGTCTACCTGATCCCTAGTTCATCTATTTAGTTGAGCTAGCATTTCAGCAGAAAACAATATAAATGTGGCAGAAAGGGATGGGGGGTGGGGGTGAAAAGCTCCTGAAACTAGTCTTTTTTTTCCTCTTTCTATGGGAACCAGAATTTACTGCCTAGAGTTTGAGAAGGACAGTTTGTGGTTGAATAAAACAAAAGTAAAGTGGTAGGGACAGTAATTGATCTTACTTTGGGAAGTGGGAAAGAGAAGGATGTGAAGGAGTCAGCAGTAAGTGACCTGAGGTGGCTCAGGCCACTTCTCTGCCCTGGTGTCACCATCTCTGTAATGGTGGGGGCACCAAAGGAAATCCTACAGATAAAAGTTCTTTGTAAACTATGAAGTGTTATGTAAACAGTAGTTACTCTTGCTGATGCCCTAATATTCTATTGTTATTTTTTTAATAAAAGGTAATATGTGCACATGATAAGACAAATTTTCAAAAATGAAATTTCCAACAGTGCAAAAGATATAAAGTACATTTTCCTTCTCCCTAGTCCTCCAGTATCAGTTTTTTTCCTGCCCCATCTAATTTAGATGTATGCATATAAACACAGGTAAAAATATATATATAATATAATGTATGATATGATATGATATATACTTGTTTAACACAAGTAAGTGTATACCATACAAGACCATCTACACATTTTTTTATGAATTTTTTTTTTTTGTTTTACAATCTTCTGCTTTTGGCTTAACAAGTTCCGCCCACCCCCCCGGCTTTACTGAAGAATAATTGGCAAATAAAAAGCAATATATTTAAAGTAGACAAGGTGATGGTTTGATCTATGTAGACACTGTGAAATGGTTCCCATAATCCAGTGAATTAGTATCTGTCGCCTCCCATGGTTACCTGTTTTTTTTCTTTTTTTAAACAACAGGTTTTAAAGATCCTTTTGGATCAGTGTGAAGCTCTGCCTCTTTCTCACTGAACAGCTGAGAATATTGCATCTTCCGCTGCGTTTAGGATACTCTATGAGGCATCTGACTGCTCCCTGCTGATGGGGCTTCTGTTCTCTGTTCCAAACAGCACTGCGGGGGTCATCCTCGCGCGTTCATCTCTCCACCTTTGTTGGGCCAGAGGAAAGGGGCAGTTTCAGTGTTAATGGGCTCTGCCAGCTGTAGATGGGGACTTTTAACATTCGTCCCTTCTCTCTCTAATCCAGCGACGGGCAGTCGGTAGTGCTGCCAGGTCACCAGAACCTTGCCTTTGATGAAACCAAGAAGAAAAGTTTGTTTTTCTCAGAGAGCCCTCTTAGGCGTTCACTATTTTATATAGGAGAGCGGTTTAGAGACCAGATGTTGCGGGCAGACTGCCACTGCCTGGGTTCCGATCCTAGCTCTAACATTTAATGAATGTGGCCATAGGCAAAACGACTTAAACTTTTTGTGCCTCAGTCTCCCCATCTGTCACGTGGCAATAATAATCCTACTTCGCAGGGCTATTCAGGGTTTCTCTACCAACCTTGGCCCTACTGACATTTGGAGGGGGATAATTCTTTGTGGGGGAGGGGAGTTGTCCTATGCACTGTAGTGTGTTTAGCAGCATCCCTGGCCTCACTCACAGCACGCCAGTAACATTTACTCTTCAAAAGGTTTTTTAAATGTTGATTTATGGGAGAGAGAGAGAGAGACAGAGTGAAGGAAGGGCAGAAAGAGAAGGAGACCCAGAATCCGAAGCAGGCTCCAGGCTCTGAGCTGTCAGCACAGAGCATGACACGGGGCTCGAACTCACAAACCATGAGATCATGACCTGAGCTGAAGTCAGACACTTAACCGACTGAGCCACCCAGGCACCCCGCATTTACTCTTCAATTGTGACAACCAAGGATATCTCTAGACATTTCCAAATGTCCCCCGGGGTGGGGAGGAGGCAGTGCAAAATTCTCCCTTTCCATTAAGAATCAGTGGGTATTGTGAGGATTACATGAGTTCTTACGTAGAAAGCACTTAGGGGGCACCTGGATGGCTCAGTCGGTTAAGCATTCAACTTTGGCTCAGGTCATGATCTCTTGGTTCATGAGTTCGAGCCCCACATCGGGCTCTGTGCTAACAGCTCGGACCCTGGAGCCTTCTTCAGATTCTGTGTCTCCCTCTCTCTCTGCCCCTTCCCCGCTCACACTCTCTCTCTCTCTCAAAAATAAGTAAACATTAAAAAAATATTAAAAAAAAAAGCACTTAGAACAGAGCTGGCCCATAGTGAATGCTATATAAGGACCTGCAATTATTATCATCCTCATTCTCTAGTCCAGGCCTACCTTATGGAAAATAAATCGTTTTGGTAATATGGGGGCTTAGGCAAGACAGGGAGTATTGTTAAGCTGGTATCTGATTCCACTCTGGAATAAGAATCCAAGTCTTCATTTTAGGATGATAGGTCAGCAGTGCTAGCTAGTATTAATTATAGTCTGATCCCTCTGGGGGCTCTACTGTAGGGTTCCTAGTATCTTGTAGCAAACTTAACAAGCTCCCATGCTAATGCCCACTTCAGCTGTCAGTGTTGCTGCACACATCAATTTTAAATCCCCTCCTGCAATTCTCCAAATGGTGCATGCTTCAAATCTCTGGTTTCCATAAATCTGGCCGCTGGAACAACAGGCTGCCCACAAAATTCACCCAAAAAAGGGGGGGAATGAAAACAAAAAGAGAGAAATGAGGAAAAACAAAAGGCTGAGTTTCTTTAAATTTCTGGCTCTGCGCAGTGCAAGCAATTCCAATGAAGAGTAAAGAATTCTTTCTTCTGTGTCTATTTCAGCTGGCCTCCAGCTTTTGCTTCGTGAATAATGTCACCGCATCATTATTCTGTCCCACAAGGTAAAACAAAATGAGCAACTTAACAACCAGAAGTGTGCTTGTGTGAAGGAAAGACTCATTTAAAAGCTTTTCAGATAATGTTGCTGTGTTCCCTACTATTTTGGCACCCCCCCACCTCTGTTTTTTCAAATCTATGGGAAAGTTGTTACTTTGCACACAAGGTGTATAAATAATGCCCTCCTGGAAGCACTTCACACCATACACTTTTTCTCTTTTTCTTCCTTTCTTTCTTTCTCTTTCTTTCTTTCTTTCTTTTTTGTATTGCTTTTAGTCTTTTGGGATTCCTGGAGTGTCTACAAATAGATTAGCCTCTAAGAATTCTGAGTAACCATGGTTAGAAAAAAACACTGGTTTAATTAGCCATGGTCCTATTTTTGAAATTACATCTGCTCTCTCTCTTTTTTTAAAATGAGGATTGGTCTATGCAAAAACTTGAAGAGGATGGATTTTTGGGGGGTGCATGTTAGTTTTGATTTGAATTAATTTTCATGCTTTTGAAAGTGAAATCAAGAGTATTGAGTGAATAATGTATCATCATACATTAAACATGATCCAATGAAGAGAGCTGAAAAGAAATGATTGCAGAAAAATGAATTACTGGAAATACTGGATCATCTGATGTGTGCTGCTGTTCTGAGAGATAGCAAATCGCTCTTTGCATTTCTGCTTTGCGTGGTTACATCAGTTTTTCCTCCCCAAATCCTCAGACTTGATTAATCAGTGAAGTGATGAAAATTAAAGGGCCCTGTGGCTCACTGAAGGGTCATTGAAAATCAAAAAGCAAGTATAGAATTCACAGGACTAGATTCCCAAGATTGAAAGGCTCTCCCTATATGCCTCCTCACTTGATACTCTTTTCATTTCTGAAATAGTGGTTGGAATGGTAACAATTATTTTTGAAGTTTAAATTTTAGCAATATTTCTCAATCTCAGAACTCCTTTGGGACAATGTTCTTCACTGTCTTTGATGACAACTCTCCAGTGACACTTGTTGGTTTGGTTTAAATGGCTGCCTGAAAGTCATTTGGGAAGCATTCAAAAATTTACATTCTATTGGATAGATATAATATATCTGATTTCAGCATTTGTTTTTAAAGAATTATTTTTAATTTTAAAGATTTTATTTTTAAGTAATCTCTACACTCAACATGGGGCTCAAACTCACAACCCTGAGATCAAGAGTCGTATGCTCCACTAACTCAGCCAGCCAGGCACCCCTTTAAAGAATTCTGAACGCACATGGAAATCATAGGAAATGCACTTTTTTGGTCATCTGTATTGGGTGTCTTTTGCTGCATGACAAATTACGCCGGGACTTATTGACTGAAACAACAAAAGGGTTGGGAATCTGGTGTGGCTAAACTGAGCACCTCTAGCTCAGGGTCTCTAACAAAGCCTATTAAGATGCTTTGATCAGGGCTGTAGCCACATGAAGTCTGGATTGGGGGATGATCCACTTCCAAGCTCCCCACATGGCTGTTGGCAGCCATCAGGTCCTCACTGCTGTGCTCATACACAACAATTCCTTGCCATGTAGGCCTCTTCGTAGGGTAGTTCACAACATGGCAGCTAGCTTCCTTCAAACAAATGAGTGAGAGAAGACCATCCCAACAAAAGCCACAGTCTTTTTATAACCTAATCTCGGAATTGGAAGCCCATACTTTTTTCAAACTTTTTGGTTGAAGGAAGCCAGTAGGTCCAGTGGAAATTCAAGTGGTAGAGCTTTCATGGGGTCTGAACCCCAGGAGAACAGGATTGCATGGGGTCATCTTACAGGCTGCCTACCACACCATTTGTCTTCAGGTGCATTGTCCTGATATTTACATTTGTTTAAAAAAAAAACTGGTTTTTTTGTTTGTTTGTTTTTGAGAGAAAGAGAGGGGAAAGAGAGAGAGAGAGGGAGAGAGAAGAGGAGAAACAGAGGCAAAGGGGGGGGGGAGGAGAGAGACTCTTAAGAGGACTCCACACTGACCATGAGATCATGACCTGAACCGACATCGAGTCAGATGCTTTACCAACTGAGCCACCCAGTGGCCGCCTGACATTTACAATGAAAGCTTAAGCCCCCTGAAGTGATGTCACAGTTGCTGTTAAATAGCCACATCTTTAGATGTCCAGAATTTAGGTGAAAGCTTTGCAATAAAACACATCCTTGGTTTTGGGTGGTGATCTTCCTTCAGCAAATAAAAAAGGGGTGTGTGTACAAAACAGACTCGATGGTAAAGGTTCTCTTGGTTTCCATTTTAATATAAAAGCAGAAGTGGGATTTTAATGATAAACCCTCAAACATTCCAGGTGTGGATGTAAAATGGCAGAGTCACTTTGGAAAAGAGTTTGATAGTATCTTTAAAAAGTTAAATATAGGGGTGCCTGACTGGCTCAGTTGGTAGAGCATGCAACTCTTGATCTCAGGATTGTGAGTTTGAGCCCCATGTTGAGTGTAGAGATTACTTAAAAAACCAAAATCTTAAAAAAGATAAGAGTTAAATATAAATTTGCAATACCACCCAACATTCCATTTTTAGGCATCTGTTCAAGAGAGATGAAAACATGTATCCACATGAAGACATACTTTGCAAATGTTCATAGTGGTAGTATTCATAATAGCTCCCAACTTGAAACAACTAAAAGTCCACCAACTGGTGAGGAGATACGGGAAATGTGATACATCCATACAATGGGATACTACTCAGTGATAATAAGTAATTAAACATTGATACATGCTATGACATAGATAAACCTCCAAAACATTATGCTAAGTGAAAGACCACCTATTGTTATATTCCATTTATATGGATATGTCTAGAATAGATACATCTGATGAAAGTAGATTAGTGGTTGTTGGTGCTGAGAATGGGAACCAGGAGTAAGTGCAAATGGGTGTAAGGATCCTTTTGGGGTGATGGAAATGTTCTGAAATTAGTGGTGATGGTTGCATAACTCTGTGGATTTACTGAGAATCATTGGTTTGTAAACAAAATGGGTAAATTTTATAATATGAAAATTATACCTCAATAAATTGTTAAATATATTTTCAACGATAGTGGGTGAAAACTTGGAGATTTCTTAAGCCTAAACCAAATCAAGTTCAGCTGTCAGCTTCAGGTTTTCTTATTCCACTCCCTTCAGTCTCCCACCTGTCTGCAGTTTGGTCCTAAGACTTAATTCTGGGATCTTGGTCCCAGACATGGTTAACTATCAAATCATTAAACCAGAGAAAGTTGATTGTATTTCTATTATGGTCCTTCTATTTTTTTCCCCCTCTCCTCTGTTTTTTTTTTTTTTTTTTTTTTTTTCATCTCAATTTCCTTTGGGTTAAATTTTAAAGGATTTTGCAACTGTTGGCTTAAAAGAATAGTTTTCTTTTTCTTGTCAACCTTCTTTTTACTTCAGATGGGAGATAAAGCTGATTTCCTACATTTCACATACTTGTAGAATATAATAATTTTTGCCTGGACTATCTAGGAGATTAATTTCCATTTGGTTACTGGAGACTTGTGGCTTAATCATTCTCCCAAGTTTTTCTATGTCTTTACCTTTATCTGACAATTCTGTTAAGTTGAGGGGGAATTTTGGTGTTTTCCCCCCTATCATTTCCTTAAGTAATTTTACTTAAAAGCCTAGATTCTTCACTCAAAAAAATTATGTTTGCTTCCAGTTTAATTGCAACACTTAAAAAATGGACTACTGTGCTGGCTAGCAATCTAAGTTAAAGTAAAACCTCTAAAGGGGTCAAGGTCTAAAGTTCGCACATTCTTGTGAGGTCTGCTCTGTTTCCACCACGGGAGACCCCATTATCCATAGCTCTACCAATCACGTACATTTCCTTTTGAGTCTCATGAATAAGGAAAAAAAGAAGTTCAAGTGAGGGAAAATGGGTTCAAATGAAGGTCAGATACCCAAAAGAGCTTTCTGGCTACTATGTTGCTGGGGTGGAAAAAGTAGGGTAAAGGTAACCAGATGTGGGTGGCCCAGGGAGGTTGCTCGACTCCAAACTTGCTAGTCTTGGCAGGGGAAAAAAAGGACTGCCTTTAGACATCCAGTAACGCGGTGAGAACCCACTGTGTGCCAGGTGCTGGGGATACAAAGACAACTATGGGATGCTTGTGTTCTAGATGCTTCTTACGTAGCAAGACAGTCTCCGCCCTGAAAGGACTCGCAGTCCATGCTGGAGGTTGCATCAGGTGGGGGTAAACACGGACTCTCCCAGCAGTCTGAAAACACTGAAAGATTACTGGGGGGGCGGGGAAGAAACACTTCCCTCCCGTCCTCTAGACTAGGCCGGCCCCGAGGGCGAAGACAGACACGCCCTCCCGAAGGGCAGACCCGCCTCGAGGAGGGCGGATCTGGGCCGGGCCGGCCGCCGGGCCCTCACCCGACCCCCGCGAATGCGGCCCAGCGCGGCGCTCGCTCCTCACGTGTCCCTCCCGGCCCCGGGGTCGTCTCACGTTCTGCTTCCGTCCGACCCTTCCGACTTCCGGTAAAGAGTCCCCTACCCGCACCACCGCGCCCACCCGGCGTCGCCACGCGGCGTCTCTGTGTGCCCGACCCCCGATGCGCTCGGCGGCCGCAGCTCCTCGGGGCCCCGCAGCGGCCATCG
>NW_024412422.1:11243915-11297685 GCF_014898765.1 Herpailurus yagouaroundi
CCCCCTCCGCCCGCGCCCTCGCGCGCCTCCCCGCTCGGCGCCCGCCCGCCCCCGCCGCGCTCCGGCGTCTCTTCGGCGCGCCCGGCTCCCGGCTGTCCCCGCCCGGCGTGCGGGCCGGTGTATGGGCCTCTCACCATGTCGCTGAAGCCCCAGCAGCAACAGCAGCAGCAGCAGCAGCAGCCGCCCGCGGCTGCCAATGCCCGTAAGCCCGGCGGCAGCGGCGGCCTTCTCACGTCGCCCGCCACCGCGCCGTCGCCGTCCTCAATCTCGTCGTCTTCGGCAGTGGCTTCCTCCTCCTCGGTGGCGGCGGCGAGCGCAGGCGGCGGGCGGCCCGGCCTGGGCAGGTGGGTGTCGCGCCCCAGCCCCCTCCGCTCCGGGCCTGGACGAGCCTGGGCCTCGCGTCCCCTCCCCCGCGGCCCACACCGTCGTCCCCGCCCCGTGACCGGCCTGGCTTGGTGGGGTGGGCTGGGGGCCCGCAGTGGGGGTGGGGCTCCCACTCCCCTCTGGAGCCCGGGGTTTTGGGTGGGGGCCGCTGCGGGATCCCTCCAGGAATGTCAGGTCGTGTCCAGTCTCCAGCAACATCCCCATCCCCTCCCCCAAACGGTCAAGATGGAAGGACTGGGCAGCCTCCCCCTCTCCATTTAAGTGTTTGGGAGGGATTCACAGGTCTCAGCATTTGTCAGTCTCTGTTCCTCCTTTAACCCCAACATGGAGGGGATGCTTGGGCAGCGCCCCCACCCCGCGGTTTAAATATTAACGTGGAATGGTCTTTAGGTTTTGGTTCAGTCTCTCGAAACTTGCCAACTCCCCCATTGGGGAATAACGAGGGAGGGGGGAAAGTTAGGGCAGCGTCCCCCCTGTCCGTTAAAGGGGTAGCCACGGGGCTCATCTGGAATCAGTAGGGTCTGTGAAGCGCCCCTAAGCACCCCCACTCTCTGCCCTGGGAAAGGTCGAAGAACCGGATTGAGGCGGTAGTGGCCCCCCCGCACCCCTCCGCATTTAAATCTAACACGGCGTTGGGGGCTCCCGGACGCCTCTGGAATCGTCGGGCTCCGTGCAGTCTCCCGCAGCGTTCCGCCCTCCCCCACCTGAGGAAGGGGTGGGGGAGTGCCCGGCCCCCTCCCGGCCTCCCTCCTTCCCCTGCAAGGCCTCTCCGCCGCGGGTGGTGGCCGATCCGCATTGCTGTTTCGAGGCCGCCGAGGAGAAGGCGCCTTTGAATAGTGGTGGGCGAGGGCCGGACCTAGGCGTGCGTCAGAAGTCCAGGCCAGATTGGGGACATAAGGGGATGGTGGTGGGTGGCAGGGAGCGGGCACGGTGCATTTTTCCCAACCCTCACCCCAATTTTTGAAATTTCGAGCGGAGAGGGATTGCAGCTGGGGACGTGGTGGGGTTCCTAAAGGCAGAAATGCAGGTGTTTACTTGCGTCGTCTCCCCCTTTCCCCCACCATGCACCTAGGTTTGTGGTAGGGACTAGGATCTCTGTGTTGTCCCAGTTAACCGGGTCTGACTCCGGAGGGTGTGTTTGTGCGGGAAGGCCTGTTGGGGGTGTGTGTGTGGGGGGGGGGGGTGGTTGTCAGTTCGTGTTTCACGAACTAAGAAAAAATGCTTAGTGTTCAAACGGGGCAGCAAATGTCAATAGACTCCATTCCATTGTGGCCAGTGTCCTTAACTTGGGGAGTGCCGCCAGAGCTCACCAAGGGCACGCAAGACCATTTCCCTTGTGCCCCGAGCCCATCCGTGTTGCCGGCACTACCGTGCCTTCGTTAGGCCTAGGCGGGGTTGGCAGATTCGACGACGAGGGTCCTCCCTAGACAGACATCCTGGGCTTTAGAAGGTGGGGTAAGAGGATTTTTTTTTTTTTTTTTAAATTTCACGCACTGAGTTTTCTTTTTGAAAACAGGTTTTCAGCAATCTATTTCCAAAGAATTCTCATTTATGATAGGAGAAGTTATCCGTCAAGATGAATCAGAGCTGATTTTTAAGGAATTGTGCTTCCTTCTAGGGAGGGGGAAGGGCCAACATTGGTTTTCTTACTTCTACCCTACCCACACACCCGGAGTCGCCCCTTCTCTGAACCACCCACAAACGTTAACCTAGTCCAGCTAGTTCAGATGAAGTGCTTATTTTCCCAGCTCTTTCACTTAGGATTCTGTAATTCCGTTTCCCTTTTTCACTGGCATCCGTGGTGAAAAACGGAAAAATTTTGTACATAATTTTTATTGAAAAGGGTATCTTTTTTTTCTTCTTAGGTCTCAGAAATTTGGCAGATATATTCAGCTTGTTCAAATAATTGAAAAATAATACTTACGCTTTTAAGTTGCATCAGCTCTCCTTAGGCTTAAAAATTTAATAATAAAGAATTTGTTCCGGAGTGGCTTAAGTGATCAAAAAAATATGGAATGTTTTAGTACCAAAGATCTTTTTCTGTTTCTTGAGGCTTGACGAACATCCAAGGTTAATTTAAATTCTTCCTTGCTTTAAGTTCTTTTATTTGAGACATAGATTCTGGCCCTTAACTCATTTTGATAGGTAAGAGATGTTTTTATTCTTATGCAGGATTTTAAAGGTACTTGTAGAATTCCTTTTGATTTTGAACTATTGTTCCTGGGTTCTTTGTAAATTAATTACAATTTCTAGAGTCTCCTCACATTATGTTTGTGTGTATCAGCAGTTAAAATACGTATCTGGGGCCAAAGGTGAGGAAAGAAAATGCAGCTTTGGGTTTGACATGTTGAAAAGTAGTAAAATATTCTTGAATGTCTAGAAATTCACATGTCGTGTTTAAATAACATTTCATCATATTTGACTTTTTTTTTTTTAACTTGAATAGTGGATTTTCATGGCTTTCAAAATTTTATTCTGTCTTAAATTGTCATGTATGTTTTAGAAGGTGGTTTTATATTAGAACAACATACCCATGATATTAAAGTCTGCATTAATCTAATACTTATTTTTGCCTTTTACATTTTCATGTTTATGTGGCTTTAGCGATTATGTATGTTATTTGTGTTGTTTTTTTCTCCTTAGCATTGTGTTACAAACTTTTTTTGGGTTTTTGGTTAACCATTCTCCTATTGTTGGAATTTGGGTTTCCACCTTTACTATGCTAGATAGTGGTGCAGTAAACATCTTTATACTAATAGCTTTTGGCTTCAGTCTAATTATTGCCTTAGAGAAAGTTCCCAGGAGTGGTTTTTACTAGGTCAAAGGGCTTCAAGATTTTTATGGCTCTTGCTAGCTGTGCCATATTACTCTTCAGAAGACTTGTATTAGTTTCCATTGCCAAGAAGGTGGCTCTTCTATAGAATGGTTTCTTTGTCAAACACTGTGGGGGATTTTCAAGGGAAAAGTTGCACTTACTGTCAAGTGAATACGTTATTAAGTGCTTTTGTTAGCTACCTGATTATTTATACTTGAGTTTGAATTTGGTTTCTCTGAGGACTTAATGAAATAATATATGGGAAGATGCTTTGAAAACAGTAACTGTTAACACTAATGAGGATACATGGTTTATCTATTGTGCTCATACTTTCAAAGACTCAGTTACTAAGTAGAGGAATGAAAGTTCTGAGAAACTTGTTCTGAAGCTTTTGTTGTTGTTAATCTCCCTTATTCATCTAAAAGTATTTTTTATTAGTTGTTAGCCAATGACCAAGCTATCTTTGTTAACTTTTATATAATTTCATGGCACTATTGGGAATTATCACTGGCTAACCCATATCTCTTCTACTCCCACATTTTCTTCCCTATTTAAAAAAATAATGGGTTTACAATTCTGTTACCCCATTCCCAATCCTAAATAATATAACATTACAGTTTCTTTGGATACAGGATTAAATGTGAATAAAAACTTATTTTAGTAATTTTCAGCTTAGTACTTTCATTGCTTCTTTCTCTGAAGGCATTGCAACTTGGAAATTATGCTGCAATATAGTGTAATTTTTCATCATGTTCCACTTAAATATTTGCAAGATACTCGTCTTTTAAAATATTTCTTAGAAGAGCCTAAAAACTTTGACATCATTGAACACATAAAATTATTGAAAATCTACGTACAGGCAGTTATAAGTGCTTGGGATATGCCAGTGAATAAAACAAAGATAGCTGCTTTTCTGGTGTTTACAATTTAATGTAATGAACCAGACAATAAACAAGAGACATTAAATTAGCACACTAGATCTGCTATTAGGTAGGAGCTATGGGGGATTAGAGGGGAGCAGATTAAGGGTATAATATGGGAATGTGGGGAAAGGAAGTGGGATGCAGTTTTAAATGGGTTGGCAAGGCTTCTTTGAGCAGGTAACATTTGAACAAAGTTTTGAAGGTGAGGTAGTTAGCCATTTGCTTTTGATCTAGATTAATTAGTCATATGGCCCCATTTGTAATTTATAAGGTTTAAACTGCATCATCCTTTATTAATTCATTCTTTTACATGTGTATTGATAATAACGAAATTTGTAGTTGGACCAAAAAAAATTAATTGGCATTTAGGTCATCAGAGGTGAGCTATAGAAGGCTATTTATTGAAAGGTGTACATTTTTGGTTTTCTACTGGGCTTATTTATTTTAACCTAATTGGCTTAATTTTCATTCTCAGTACCTAGAGAAGAAATACACTTTTTAAGTTGGGCAAACACCTACATCAAATTGTCTATCTTTGTCAAAAAAGTAATCCTGTAGTTGCTTAAAGATACTGCATTTGAAAAGTCAAAACCTTCATGGTGTATTTTCCATGTCTAATTAGACCGTTATAATTTTACACAGGGGATGTTAACTCATATCATAACTATTCAATAGCTGTATGTTTTGACTTAAAGGAGGAACTGATTTTTTAAAAAAAAATTGTTTTTGGTCCTATAGCTGTGTTAGAATTTACTTTTACCATGGCAAAGTGTGTTTTTATTTTGTAATTCTTATTTTTTCCTGGTTATTTCTTATTTCATTGAACTGTTTCACCGTTGAGAGATGTAAGGCTAATAGGGCACTGCAGTGCCTGGGTGGCTTAGTCGGTTAAGCATGTGAACTCTTGGTTTCAGCTCAGGTCATGATCCTCTGCATTGGGCTGAGGTGGGCTGAGCTGCCAGAGCAGAGCCTGCTTGGGATTCTCTGCCCCTTCCCCTGCTCCTCCTCAAAAGAATACTTAACTAGGACTTAAGAATGTAGAATAAAGGAGGTTAAGGCATTCATAGATGTCAGAGAGAAAACCGGTCCTTGGTTCTTACTACAAACGTTTCCAATTGCCTAAAGGCTGTGCAACACTCCATTAGAACAGAGAAATGGCTGTGGGGGAAGCCAAGTCTGCAGGAGAGGGATAGCTGGGCTGGAGGCCACAGCTCAGGTCCAGGACGGCAGGTTAGTGCATTCACCAGAAAGCACTTGCTTTCCAGTCTCTGGGATGCTGAGGATTTCCTTAGACAAGAGCAAAGTGTTTTTGTTTTTTTAATTAAAAAAAAATTTTAAAATGTTTGTTTATTTTTGAGAGAGACAGAGGGTGAGCAGGGGAGGGGCAGACAGAGGAAGACACAGAATCAGAAGCAAGTTTCAGGCTCCAAGCTGTCAGCTCAAGAGCCTGATGCAGGGCTTGAACTCACAAACGGTGAGATCATGCCTGAGCCAAAGTCCGATACTTTAACTGACTGAGCCACCCAGGTGCCCCGAGCAAAGTGTGTTTTTATACCTTGAAAAAGGTGTTAAGTTTTTTAGAATATTTTTTTCCCTGGAATTAAAATTTTCTATTTTGGGTAGTGATAGTATTTTGGTATCCTATAAAGAGTTGAGCCTGAACAAAACCCTGATTTTGTAGCTATTTCAAATTTTTTTTTTCAACGTTTATTTATTTTTCGGACAGAGAGAGACAGAGCATGAACGGGCGAGGGGCAGAGAGAGAGGGAGACACAGAATCGGAAACAGGCTGCAGGCTCTGAGCCATCAGCCCAGAGCCCGACGCAGGGCTCGAACTCACGGACCGCTGAAGTCCGTGACCTGGCTGAAGTCGGACGCTTAACCGACTGCGCCACCCAGGCGCCCCTTTGTAGCTATTTCAAATGAACGTGACAACTTTGGTGGACATGTAAATAGAGTTTATTAACAGGCCTGTCTGCTACTGTATCTTTTTAAGTGGAAGTACTTGTTTCTGTTTGTTTGGTTTTTGGTTTGTTGTGAAGCATATCTGGGTCATCTATGACTGTTACCCTACCAATGTTTTAGGTCAATACAGTGGTCTTTTTTAGCAAGAGTGTTACTAAAATAAAAAAAGTAGAAAGCTCTTTCCTCTTGAGGTCTTTTTGCTTCCTTAGATGTTAGTCTTAAAAAATAGGGATGTTTTTGTCAGAAAATTTACTCATCAGTGAATGTGAAGCTGGTATCAAGCCTTTGAAAGGTTGTAGCATCTTAATCTAGAATTTTAACGTTCAAAATTTTAATTTTGAACTCCTAACGTTTCCTTGCATTACTTATGCTTGGGAGAAGTTCGAGCTGTATCTTAATGTGTTTTCTGATATCCTTCAAGTATATTTTTCTACTCAAAAAGAATGACTTATGCTTTTGAATGTTGTTCGTACAATAGTAGTATTTTCCATTGAGGTGCTTGCCAAACAAAGCAGATTTGCAGTTTTGTAGGCAGTGGTGTCATGAACCACTTCCCTGTGATTTAAAACGCCAATTAATTCAAGAGATTTTTATATCTCTTATATATATTTAATGTATGTATAAAATTTCATACTTTGTGATAGGAAGATTTGTAGAGAATGTGGTCGCTGATCTGCAGGGGATCTTAAGCTGCCTGAGTATAACGGAGATAAGAGATGTATTTGAACCAGTGTCCAGAACAGGTTTCTTCTTTTTCTTTTTTTACCTTTTTAAAAAAATTGGAGCATAGTTGACACATAATGTCACATTAGTTTGAGGTGTACAACTTAGTGATTTGATATGTTTATGCATTATGCTATGTTCACCACAAGTATAGCTGCCATCTGTCCCATTGCATCACTATTAAAATATCATCGACTGTTTTCCTTATGCTCTTTTTATTCCTGTGACTGACTTCATTTCCCCCCCCTTCCCCCCGGAACTGTCAGTTTATTCTCTATATTTATAGTTCTGATTCTGCTTTTTGTTTATTCATTTTTTTCAAGATTCCATTTAAGAGTGGAATCATACGGTATTTGTCTTTCTCTCTCTGACTTATTTCACTTAGCATAATACCCTGTAGGTCCATCCATGTTGACTCAACAGAATAGATTTAGTCTTTTTGTTTGTTTGTTTGTTTGTTTGTTTGTTTAATTTTGTGAGAGAAAGAGAGAAGGGAAGGAGAGAGAATCCCAAGCAGGCTCTGTGCTGTTAGTACAGAGCCTGATGCAGGGCTCAATCCTGCGAACCATGAGATCATGACCTGAGCCGAAGTCAAGACTTGGACACTTAACTGTTCCACCTAGGCACCCCAGAACAGATTTATTCTTGAAATTAGTGGAGAAACAATCTTGTTACAGGTACTGCCTCATTTATATCTGAAAGTTCTGCCTCTTATAATTTGAAAAATAGTAAGTTGTATATACTCATTGTAGAAAAGATTGCTGAGAATCAAAAAGAAAGCCCAAACTTCTTTAAAATCATCCACAATCTTTCTTTGAGTAGCTACTGTTGGAAGTTTGGAGTTCATCTTTTCAGACTTTTTATAAACATATATATGATAAACAAGATGGAATCAAATGGTACATACTGTTTTGGATTCAACAGTATATATTGTCTTTTAAAATATTTCCCTCACGCCTGGGTGGCTCAGTTGGTAAAGTATCTGACTCTTGATTTGGCTCAGCTCATGACCTAAAGGTTTCCAGCCCCAAGGCAGGGCTCCCTGCAGAGCCTGCTTGGGATTCTCTCTGCCCCTCCCCAGCTCACACTCTCTCTGTATCTCAAAATAAATAAATAAATAAATAAGCTTAAAAGAATGTTTCTCTCCTAAAACTCTAGAATTTTAGAGGAGGATGAAGAAATAACAGAAAATCTTATTTTAAACTGGAAGGGAAAAAACCCTAAGCTTCGAAAAGTTAGGGGACTTGCCCAAAGCAACTTATTTGTAGAATTTTATTATTTCCCTCTCTTTAAATAAACACAGACCTAGACGTAAACAAGATCATGCTGTGCATTTTACAGAATGCGACAACCACAGGCAGTCCTTGACCTTCAAGATATCTTTTTGTAACCTTGAGGTTTGGCTCGGTAAAATAGAAGGTCTGGTTCTTTATCTTTTTAAAAAATACGTGTAATTTTGTGCATATGTGGTATGAAATCGACTTAAATGTTAAGTCCTTGGTTGTATTATTTTTAATGGCTTGGTATTACGAGTCTGGGGTTGCTTATGAAAATTTGTCAAAACTATTAACCTCAGGTTTTATTTGCTGAAAATTATTTTCAGTTGTGGTCCCGTGAAAATCTGAAATTCCTTAAAAAAATTTTGTTTTTATTTAAAGTTTATTCATTTTTGAGAGAAAGAGCATGAGTGGGGTAGGGGCAGAGAAAGAGGGAGACAGAACTCAAAGCAGGCTCCACGCTATCAGCACAGAGCCTGACGTGGGGCTTGCATGAACTCTCGGGCTTGAACTCATGAACCGTGAGAACTGTGAGAACCTGAACTGAAGTTGGACGCTGGACCAGCTGAGCCACCCAGGCACCCCTGAAATTGCTTTTAATTTATTTTTACGTTTTTAGACTTTTTTTAAATATTTATTTATTTTTGAGAGAGAGAGAATGCTGATCAGGAAGAGAGAGAGGGAGACACAGAATCTGAAGCAGGCTCCAGGCTTCGAGCTGTCAGCACAGCCTGACTTGTGGTTCAAACTCACAAACCCTGAGATCATGACCTGAGCCGAAGTCAGACACTTAACTGACTGAGCCACTCAGGTGCCCCTTATTTATTTTTATATTTTTAAGGTTTTGTTTTTAAGTAATCTCTACACCCATCTTGGGGCTCAAACCCACAGCCCTGAGATTAAAGAGTCGCATGTTCCACAGACTGAGCTAGCCAGGCGCCCCTGGTATCCCTTTTAGTTTAAAAATATTCTAATGTGAATTGCTTATAGTATTAGCCTTGAAGTGGCTGTAAAATAACAATTTCATACCATGTTTAATAGCTAACTGCGTTTTGGGAACTGGATAAAATGGAATTCTATGATGGTGTCTTTGTAAATCCCATCAGTTTGTGGTATGAAACTTGTCGGTGATGTAATAATGAATGTGACTTACTTTTATTAAGTATATAGAAACTTCAGAATGTTGTATTCTTTTAAGAATATTACCATGAGATGCTTTATCTAACAGTTTTGTCAGTGGTCAAATACTTTTGATTGCCTCTATGTTCTTAATGCGTTTTATGAATCAAACAATATTTTTAGCAGTAATCTTTGTAAATAGTCAAAATTAATCTTGATTATAGTTTTAGTTAAAGAAAAAGCTAGTTTTGTACTAAATTGTGCATTTTTCTTTTGGGTCTCAAAAACTTTTTTTGTGGAGATTGTGTAGTTATTTTCATTACTGAAATATACTTGATAATTAAGTAAAGACAAGACCTACAGTTTTTACATTGAAGCTTGTGGAGATTGTAGAAAGGACGAGTTCTTCATGGCCTCTTTCAGAGTTTATTTGCTTTTACTTTACATGATTTACACATTGCCAGCAATAGAAAGGCAAAACTTTTAGAGGCAAACACAATGACAGCAGTGAGAAATAAAAATAGCATGACAGAAAGTTAAGAGATGAGAGAATTACAAAAAACAGACATGAGAACTAAAGAATATTTCATTTGGCTTTTAGTTACAATTCTATGCCTTAGTAGACCGAATCATTACTATTTCATAGCACAGTGTTGTTAGTTGATGTGCTCATAATAGTGACCTAAGACAAAGTTAAATTGCTTTTTATATTTTTTGAACTGTAGGTCATGACCCCTTAATAAAGTGTAAAATCACTCTAGTGGGTCATGACAAGCATTTTTAGAAAAATGAAAAAGAGTAGAAGATACTAGAATGCATTGCATCGTTAACTTCTGAGTTAACGTATATATACTGTATTACAATGTACAATGTAATACTTTGTTGATGTCACTGATTAGAGACATTGAGATACAGTAAAAGGATTGAGGAAGGGTTTTGTAGTTATATCTAAGCTGGGGTTGCCAGAATTAGCAAATAAAAATATAGGATGCTCAGCTGAACTTGTATCAACAGTGACTAATACTAAAGTATAGTGTGTCCCACATTGCATGGGACAAAATTATTCATTTATCTGAAATTCAGATTTAATGGGGCATCCTTTATTTAATCTGGTAACTTCAGTCTAGGGTAGAATCAGGGCTTACCCCTTGGTAACTAAAATTTAAGCTCTGTGTGGGCAGAAACTTGATTTTGTTTGCTACTGTGTACCAATCTTCTGGAGCAGTGCTTGGCTGTGGGTGAGGTGTTTGAATGATTGGGGCAAGTCACTCACTCTTGTGCTCTGTTTCTTTATTAAAAGGGGAAAAGAGTACCTTAAAAAGTGAGATTACTAAATTTCTGTTACATTCCATTCTTGGTACATAGTAAACTCTTAGTATGTTTGTTTGTTTGTTTGTTTGTTTTGAGAGAGGTGGGTGGGGGACAGGGGCAGAGAGGGAGAGAGAATCCCCAAGCAGGCTCTGCACTGAATGCAAAACCTGATTCAGGGCTTGAACTCAAGAACCGTGAGATCATGACCTGAACCAGAGTTGGATGCTCAACCAGCTGAGCCTCCCAGACACCACCCCCCCCTTTTTTTTTTTTTAGAAAGATTGTAGGGGGAGGGAAGGACAGAGGGCACAGGGAGAGAGAATCTTAAGCAGGCTCCTTGCCCGGTGCAGAGCCCCACATGGGGCTTGATCTTACGACCCTGGAATAATCATGACCTGAGCAGAAATCAAGAGTCAAACACTCAACTGACTGAGCCACCCAGGTGCTCAGGTCTCAGTTGTTTAGAATTATACAGATTTGGAGTTGGAAGTGGCCCTGGTGGATTTTTAGTTCTCATTCTTCTTTACACGTGAGGAAACTAAGGCCACAGAGCTTATTTGCTAGAGTTCTCCCATCATTGGCTGCATGGCTGGCTTTAGAATCTTGTTCCCTTTTCTTTCTAATATAATCATTTCTTTTTTTTAATTTCTTTTTAAGTTTTTATTTAAATTGCACTTAGTTAACATGCAGTGTTAGTTTCAGGTGTACAAATAGTGGTACTAATAAGATTTCTTAAGACTTGTTTTCAAAATTTGGTATTTATTCAGTAATGTAAGAAGAGATCCATCTATCCAGAAAAAAATCATTGTCTAAGTTTTTCAGTTAGCAAAGCTTTTACTCTACTTTTGTTCTTTTTTGTTTTGTTTCATATGTTTCAAGTGAAAGTGTCTCTTCAGTCCTTTTATTATTTTTTTTCTTCAGTCCTTTGTTTTTTGTTTATTTATTTTGAGAAAGAGTCTCAGAGAGAATGAGTGAGGGAGGGGCAGAGAGAGGGAGAGACCGAATTGCAAGCTGTCTCTACATCACCAGTGCATAGCCATGTGGGGCTCAAACCCACAAACCATGAGTTCATGACCTGAGCCGAGATCAAGAGTCAGACTTTTAACCACTGAGCCACCCAGGTGCCCCTCTTCAGTCCTTTTATTCATTTATTTACTTATTTTATTATTTTAAAGAAAATTTTAATGTTTATTTTTGAGAGAGAGAGAGAGACAGAGAGTGCAAGCAGGGGAGGGCAGAGAGAGCCGGAGACACAGAATCTGAAGCAGGCTCCGGGCTCTGAGCTTTGCTGACAGCTCAGAGCCTGACGCGGGGCTCGAACTCACAAACTATGAGATTATGACTTGAGCCGAAGTCGGGTGTTTATGCGACTGAACCACCCAGGCACCCCTCTTCAGTCCTTTTTTTTTTTTTAATAATTTAACTTTTTTTTTTATTTTTTAAAATTTACAACCATATTAGTATATAGTGAAGCAATGATTTCAGGAGTAAATTCCTTAAGGCTCCTTACCCATTTAGCCCATCCCCCCACCCACAACCCCTCCAGCAACCCTCAGTTTGTTCTCCATATTTATGAATCTCTTTTGTCCCCCTCCCTGTTTTTGTATTATTTTTGTTTCCCTCTTGAGTCCTTTTATTTTTTTTAAAGAATTTTTTTTCAACGTTTTTTATTTATTTTTGGGACAGAGAGAGACAGAGCATGAACGGGGGAGGGGCAGAGAGAGAGGGAGACACAGAATCGGAAACAGGCTCCAGGCTCTGAGCCATCAGCCCAGAGCCTGACGCGGGGCTCGAACTCACGGACCGCGAGATCGTGACCTGGCTGAAGTCGGATGCTTAACCGACTGCGCCACCCAGGCGCCCCTCTTGAGTCCTTTTAAATGAAGTTCCTCTGTAGTGTTTCTACCAGTCATTCCTTTCCTTTCTTCTGTGACTATCCTGTTCCGATCCTTATCCTACATGGCAAGTAGGTTTCACTTTGTATGCCAATTCTGATTGATTAGAGTGTTATGTAGAGCATTCTGAGATTTCATTTAGTCTTGGGGAAGAAATGTGGATAGAGAAGGAGGTGAGTTGAGTCTTTATATCATGGGCGCCAGAGGGTATCTACTCACTGTAGCTTAGCAAGCATCCCAGTTGGTCTCTCTATGTCCAGACACTTCATCCATACTCCACGGCCCTAAGACTCTTCCCCAAACATTTTCATTATGTTCCATTTCTACTGAGAAACTTTTAGCGGCTCTCATTATTAGCTGAATCAAATCCAGACTATTTGGCCTGATAGCCAGGTCCCTTTACAGATTGTGTACACTGTATTTATTCCCCAGGTAAAGCAGATTATGCCAGTGTAGTCCTCTTCATCCTCTTAAACATAGTCTTTAATGGCTCAGCCCAGATCTTCTCTTGTAGTGTCTCACTGTATGTACCTTGGGAAAATGTGGTTCCTCCTGTGCTGATGTAGTTTTTTTTGGCAGGTGTCATTCCTGTGGTATTGAACACACAGGGCCTTGTATTTAAGTGTAGCAACTCCTCCCCTCACAAACTTTCTCCTTAGAATGGACTCAGATAGGAGCAAAGCTACTTCCTAGAACAAAAGTGAGGTGTTTTGGTTTTTTTTCCTGGTTGTTTATGTTCATTTCATAGTCCACCATCCCTGTTATTTGTAAATTTTCTGTGTTCACTGTGTTTAAACTTAGTTTATTATTCCTAAAGCTGTCATTTTCATTCAACAAGTGCAGCAGCAGTGAGTATTGACAGTGCCGGTCGGAAGAACACATTTAACTATGGTGGAAATGAGAGATTGGGGCACTGGCTGCCCTAGTCAGAAGAGCATGTGACTCTTGACTTCAGGGCGGTGAGTTCAAGCCTCACAATTGGGTGAGAGATTTCTTAAAATTGAAAAAGATGAGAGATGAAAAAAATAGAGTATTAGGAAAATGATGGGTTGGGACAGGATGGGTTATTCTGAAGGAGAGAGAACAAAAAGTACCACGTCTAGTCAGTAATAATTCACCAAAGATAAAGAGAATTAATAGATGAGATGGAAAAACCTGGAAGTTCGCAGCTAATGGTGCTAATTTGGGAGAAGGCTAACATAGTGACGGTGCTACTGCTGGAACCCCAGTCAAGACTTGCAGATAGTGCCCCCGACACACAGTCCTTGCATGTAGGGTCTGGGCTGCCTCCCATGGTATCGGAGAAGTCTCTTCAGAGAAAGTTATCTTTTGGGAAATGATGCCTAGTGGAATGTTCATATGTGGTCCTCCTGTCCAGACACATGGATAATACACAAGAAACTTAAAAAAATTTGTTGTTCAGTGCACTGTGATTTAGTTCAGATTGCTAGACAGGATTTAGTTAATCCTTATTGTGGTAGATTTAGTTAATCCTTGTTGTGGTAGATTATATTTTTAATTAGATATATTAAAATATGATTTACATAAAGTTCCCCCTTTTTAGCATATAGCTCTTGAGTTTTGACAAACTTAAAGTCTTGGAGCCACCACCATAATTATACTATCACTCCATAAAGTTTCCTCGTGCCTTTTATCAGTCATTCCCCTTCCTCTAACCCTGGCAATTACTGATCTTTTTCCTGTCATCATAGTTTTATCTTTTCTAGAATGTCATACAGATGGATCCATACAGAATACAAGCGTTGTGTGATTGGCTTCTCTCACATACCATAATGCTTTGAGATTCTTTTGTGTTACTGCGTGTAATAGTACTTTCTTCCCCATAGTGTGTGTGTGTGTGTGTGTGTGTGTGTGTGTGTGTGTGTGTGTGTTTTATTTTATATTTGAGAGAGACAGAGCACGAACAGGGGAGGGGCAGAGAGGGAGATCCAGAATCCTAAGCAGGCTCCAGACTTGGAGTGGTCAGCACAGAGCCCGACGCAAGTCTCCAACTCTCAAACTGCGAGATCATGACCTGAGCAGAAGTCAGATGCTCCACCCACTGAGCCACCCAGGCGCCCCTCTTTCCCAGAGTTTTGTTCATCAGGTGTTGGACAAGTTGCAGTTTTTGGCTATTATGAATAAAGCTGCTATGAATATTTGTGTACAGATTTTGTGTGGTCATAGTGATTTCATTTTTCTTGGTTAAATACATAGAAATGGGATTGCTGAGTTGTATGACACTTTAGTTTTAAAAGTAATTGACAAACTGTTTGTTAAAATGCCTGTCCTATTTTTCCCCTCAGCCGTGTATGGGATTTTTATTAATTGCTCTAATTCTTGGCAATACTTGGTATGTTAATCTTTAATTTCAGCCATTCTACTGGCTGTGTATTGGTATTTCATTGTGGTTTGAACTTACATTTCCTTGATACCTAATGATATTGAACTTCTTTTCCTGTGCTTGTTCGCCATTTCTATATCCTCTTGGGTGAAAAGAAACTATTTGTGATCTCACTTGTTTGGAAGTAAAAGTTTCTGTATTTGCATTGCCTTCTAGGTTTATTTTAGAGCATCTTGAGGACAGAGACAAGTCCCTAGTATAACTTAACAAGCATAGTAAGTGATAAATTGTGTATTGACTGTATGAGCCTTGGTTTCATTGTTAAGCAGATGAGTTTGCTGTCAAGGAACATGATATTTGTTTTATAGGCATACCAAAGTTAAACTATTCTTTTGAGTATTTCCTGTTTGTCAGGTTCTGGGGATACAGTAGAGAACAAGCCAGATGAAGTCTCTTCCTTCCTGGAGTAGGGGAGGGAGACAAGGCAGAAAGTTCAGACTGCTCCCTCATAATATGTTTGAGTTGCTGATGCTTGCTTCTATCTTATAAAATATTGGAAAGCAGTCTTTTAGATAAGGAGAAGAAAACATACTGGTTTCATCAGAAGATAGGCCCTCTTTGGGTGCTTGGGCGCTTAAGCGTCTGACTTAGACTCAGGTCATGATCTTGCAGTTTGGGAGTTCAAGCCCCGAATCAGCCTTTGTGCTGACAGCTTGGATCCTGGAGCCTGGTTAGGATTCCTGTGTCTCCCTCTCTCTCCGCCCTTCCCTGATTCGCGCTCTCTCTTTCTCTCTCTCTCAAAAAATAAACATTAAAACAAATTGAAAGAAAAGATAGGCCCTCTTATCTATACTTTTTTAGTAATCTAGTTTGTTTATTTTATTTTGGAGAGAGTGTGAACTGGGGAGAGGGGCAGAGGGAGAGAGAGCATCTTATGCAGGCTCCACACTCAGTGCAGAGCCCAACGTGGGGCTCCATTCCACAATACTGGGATCATGACCTGAGTGGAAATCGGGTTGGATGCTCAACCCACTGAGCCACCCAGGTTCCCCAGTATTTTTTTTTAAATTAAGTAAGCTCTACACCCAACGTAGGGCTTGAACTCAAAACCCTGAGATCAAGAGTTGCAGGCTTAACCAACTGAGCCAGCTAGGTGCACTGAGTAGTCTAGTATGTTGCTGTTTACTCCTTGTAATGCTTTAGGGGTAGCCACTGGCTAGCCACAGAAATCAGTAGGTTTGAGAATCCTTGTTGTCTAAGCTTGTGAAAGCTGATTAGGGTCATAAAGGAAAGAGGGGGAAAAGTTACTAGTGGAACTCACCTTGAGCTTCCTTTTCTGCTAGGGCATATTCATTTAGTATAAGTATAAATAAGTAAAGTATATGTATTTTTTTCTTACTTGATTATCACGCAGTCCTGTTAGGTAATCTGTTGCCCTGTCACATTTTACCTGTGTGGAAACTGAGGCCCAGAGAAGCTAAGTAAGTACGTGTTTAAACTTACTCAGCTAAAAGGGAACAACGATGGAATGACTTAATATTGTTGTAATTAGGATCTCTGAAAAGGTATGCAAGTGAGAACAGAAGAAAACTGGTAATGGATTTAAGGAATGTTAAAATTAGTTTCTTACTTTGATTTATCAGGAATTTGAGTCATTAGCTTGCAGTTCAGAGGCTCCTTAGGATGAACAATGGGGAAGAAAATGAGAATTTGCATTTGTGACAGAATTTAGTTATTCAGTCTGTAAATGTTATAGGAAGTCTGCATATTTTTAACCCAGTCTAAAAGGTCAGAGAATAAATAAGAGCTTCTGTTTATAAAACCTTTTTTCCTATATAAAATACATTAGGAGAAAACTAGCATTTCTGAGCCAAGTGGTGAGTAGTAGCCATTTTTTCTGAAAAAAGTTTAGGTATTTGTGATGTGGAAACAGTTTATGGCGAACTTTCTATTTATAAGATGATAGTTCCCATTTATTCTGTACCTATTAGATTTCAGACACTGTGCCTAATGCATTACGTGTATATATATATATCCTTTATTTATTTGTTTTTACTTTTTTTTTTTTTTTTTTTTTGCTTTAGCGAGAGTGCGAGAGAACGCGTGAGTGGGGGGAGAGGGGCTAAAGGAGACAGTGAGAGAATCCTAAGCAGGCTCCACTCTCAGTGCAGAGCCCAACATGGGGCTTGATCCCACGACCTTGGGATCATGACCTGAGCCGAAATCAAGAGTCAGATGCTTAACCGACTGAGCCACCCAGCCGCCCCAAAGCTTTAACTTTTAGTAACTGTGCTCCCCTGCTTCTAGTATAGCTCTATGATAGAACTGATAAAAATCAATGAAAACCATTTGGTTATAATTGTTAGCCATAAAATGGCTTCAGTTATCCAGACCTTAGCCCTGGCAGTTCTCTTTATTTGTAAATGAGTCTGGATCCAAAATCTGTGATTTTTTTTTTTTCTTCAAAGTTTGGAAATAATGTTATAAATGGTGGTTAGTATTCTGCACCTGCCTATTTTATCAGATTGTCGATTGTAACCCATAATTAATTTGAACTAAGTAGTATCGTACTATATCATGGGTTGAGAAGGTGTTTGTGGCTTGATCTAAGAACCCAAACACCACTTAACATTTCTATATGAAAATAAGAGTGTAGAACCCAGTTCTCCACTCTCTCTTGGTCTTATTAGAGGCTGCATAGCCCTGGGGCTATAGGACACACTGAATAAGACTTCAGCACACATCAGTCTTTCAGAAAGGACTAATAGTTGAGGAAATGGTTGCTATCCTCTTTGACTTTAGGGAAATTGAAATTCTTGGTTCAGTTATTTGCATGGGCCAGTCATGTTAGACGATCATAACATTTTATTTTTAATTACTGCAACACATTACTTTTTGCCCACCAGTTTAATCTAGCCTACCTTTTGCTGTTAGACTTAAACTCTTCTTTGGTTGTTCAAAAATCACCCTGCTCCCAAGGTCCTCTTCACCTTCAAGGCTTTCCATGATCTATCCTAGGGGTTAGCAAACTTTTTCTTTAAAGAGCCAGATAATCAAAGCTTTGCATGCCATATACAGTCTTTTTGGCATATACATGCGCGCGCACACACACACACACACACAGGCCCTTTAAAAATGTAAAAGTCATTCTTAGCTCTGGGCCATTTAAAAACAGGACATTTGCCGGGCAGCTAATAAAGCCTCATTTTATCTTTTTGATCCTGTTTTCCATCAGCTCTTCAAAGCATGGTCCATTTAAATCAGTATGGTCTCCTTCTCATCACCTCTGCAGGTACCAAGCTCAGCCTTCATTTCCTGCCTGCTCTTCCATCATTTTTCTGCTTTTCCACACCCTCATACTTCTCCTCATTGTCATCCTTAGATCCTCTAAGATCTAGCCCAGGTCTTCCATTGAAACATATTCTCACTTATTTTTCTTTTTATTAATTCTTGTAGAACTTAGCTTGTCCCATATGTTAGTTTTCTTAATTGAGAACTTATTCCATGTTTTTCTGTAGTTACTGCAAGAATAACGATTGACATTTTCCCTCAAACTATTTTATGGAGAATGCCTGAAATTACTATTTTCTTTACACAAACCAGTATTCCTTCTGTTTGGCATCCTATTCCCTTCCCACAAATTTGAATTTTAGAATTGGAAGCTTGTGTTTCAGATCATCATGACTCATCCTCTTTGTTTCACACAAGAGCAGAAACTTTAAATGACATGTCCAAAGTCATACAACAATTTGTTTAGCACACCACCTCCTTACTTTGTGACATAAGGCAGGGTATTTTATTTGTGGTTGAGCTTCTTCCTCTGTGAAATGGGGATGATGGGAATTAAATGAATTATGTATGTAAAATGCTTAAATAAATGCCTGGCATATAGTAAGTGTTTGTAACTTTTAACTGTTATAGCATGTTTGGAAATCAGTAGAAACTGCATGAGCAAGGTAAGGTTGCAAAGTGCTTGTTGGTAGGTTTGGGGTAGTGCTGGATGAGTGGATGCTCTTCAGCATTTTGTTGAGCTTGTGTATGTATACTGTTCATTAATTCAGTGTAAGTTTGAAGCTGTGAGACTAGAACAGTTAAAAGATGAACAAGGAGCACCTGCGTGACTCAGAATGTTAAGTGTCCAACCCTTGGTTTCCGCTCAGGTCATGATCTTGTGGTTCGTGGGATCAGGCCCTGCTTCAGGCTCTGTGTTGACAATGCGGAACCTGCTTGGGATTCTCTCTGTTCCTCCCTCCTGTGTTTGTGTGTGTGTGTGTGTGTGTGTCTCAAAATAAACATTAAAAAAAATTAAAAAGATAAACAATTGTTGAATCACTGTTACATTTCTGAAACTAACACTGTTAACTAGCTGAAATTAGAATAAAAAACTTAAGATGAATGAAACCTCTCTGCTTCCAGGTTATTCGGTAGAGTAGGAAAGGCAGGCATGCAGAGTGTAAACTGGTAGCACTGAGAAGGGAGGGAATGACTGCCTTGGATGGGTGGTGAAGAAAAAATCCTTGAAAAAGACCCACGGTGTTGAGATGGATCTTGAGGAATGGTGAGTAGTTTTCAGTGAGGCCATGGAAGAGAAGAGGAAGTTCTAGGATAGGAAGTTTGTGTTAAAGCAGAAGATGCTATACACATGGTGTGTGTAGAAAGATATGATTTACAGTGTGGTGGAAGAAATGGAGGGGTGGTACTTGCTGAAAGCAGAGAGACAGATTTGGAAGCCCTTGTAGTTAGAGAAGAAATGAAGTGAGTTTGAAATAAATACAAATGAGGGGCGCCTGGGTGGCTCAGTCGCTTAAGTGTCCAACTCCAGCTCAGGTCATGGTCTCGCGGTTCATGGGTTCAAGCCCCGTGTCAGACTCTGTGCTGACAGCTCAGAACCTGGGAGCCTGCTTTGGATTCTGTATCTCCCTCTCTCACTGTCCCCCGCCCCCCTGCTCACCCTCTGTTTCTCTCTGTCTCTGAAAGGTGAATAAATGTTAAAAAAATTTTTTTTTTAAATACAAATGAGAAATTTTTTAATAGAGAGTTTTAACATATATAAAAATAGAACATAGCTGTCCTACATAGCTGTCACTTAGCTTTAGCAGTTATCAGTAAATGTCTTACCTTTTTTCACCTGTAGTTCCCTTTTCCTCATTATCACTTGTTGTCTTTGAAAGGGGATTAAAGTTGTTTTGAGGCCCTGGGAAAGATTAGTGACCAATGGCTAAAACATTGGGACAGAGACTTCATTGAGTTCACTACATGGAAACGCTTCTGGTGCAATGGAGGGGATGAATGCTTTCGAAGATTCATAGGGCCAGTGTCTGAAGAAGCTCAAGGAGAGGATTGCAGCTGGTGGCTACTCTCCACATGGCTATTTAAATTTATTTATTTATTTATTTATTTATTTATTTAAAATTAGAATTAAAAAAATTTTTTTTTAATGTTTGTATTTATTTTTGAGACAGAGAGAGACAGAGTGTGAGCAGGGGACGGGCAGAGAGAGAGGGAGACACAGAATCTGAAGCTGGCTCCTGGCCCTGAGCTGTCAGCACAGAGCCCGATGCGGGGCTCGAACTCACAGACCGTGAGATCATGACCTGAGCTGAAGTCGGACACTTAACTGACTGAGCCGCCCAGGCTATTTAAATTTAAATTTAAGTTAATTAAAATAAAAATTCAGTCCTCAGTCACACTAGCCATATTTCACGTGCTCAGCCGTCACGTGTACTTAATGGCTACCATATTAGGCAGCACAGATATAGAATTTTTTTTTTTTTTAATCATTATAGAAAGTTTTGTTGAACAGCACTGGACTTGAGTCCTAAAATTCCTTTTTATCTGAGTCTCTTGGTGGGTGTAGCTCATATCTCAATGTGCCTGGCTTTATGTTATGGCCATGTCCCTTATCCCTTCCTCTTAAGTAAAACTTTATATGAAGAGGTTTTTTTTTTTTTTACAAGTTTAATTTGTGTTGTAATATAAGGAAAATAATTGTGTTAGCTAACAATGATCAAGCATTTATTTAGTATGCCAGGCATTGTTCTTAAGCCAGGCTGTCCTTATGAATATCACTGAATTTTTTATAGCCTTATGTGAAGATGCTGTTTTTTTTCTTTTCTTGTTTTTAAAGGTACTGACTTTAGGGGCGCCTGGGTGGCTCAGTTGGTTAACGTCCGGCTTCAGGTCATGATCTCAAGGTCTGTGAGTTCTAGCCCCACGTCGGGCTCTGTGCTGTCAGTTCAGAGCCTGGAGCCTGCTTCAGATTCTGTGTCTCCCTCTCTCTCTGCCCCTCCCCTGCTCATGCTCTGTCTCTGTCAAAAAATGAATAAATGTTAAAAAATGTTTAAAGGTACTAACTTTATCACCATTTTATAATGTTGAAATTGAGACACAATGAGCTGAAGTTACGAGGTTAAGGTCATAGAGCTAGGAAGTGATAGGGTCAGAGTAGGGTCTTAGGTTATTTATTTGTATATATTTTGACGAGCAGGTTGTAGAGAAATTAAATTAGTTCTTATGGGGATGGTAGTTGTTTTGAAACAGTGGTTCTAGATGATTGTATGACTGGATTAATCTGGCAGTTGTGTGAATTTAGAGTTGCTGGTCCACCTTAGTTTGCTAAAAAGAAAAAAAACCCTAGCTTTAGTGTTTGGGTTTGTTGTGGCCTACCCCCTACTGCCGCCTTGACTCATTTTTTCAGTGTGGATATCATTATTCAATAAGTATTAGTTAATAGAGTTTCCCTTTCTAGTAAAAAAAATTGAAATGGTTAGAAGAAAATGACTCACCTAAGTGAGTTAACTGTAAGAGCTGGAATTACATTTCTAGTTTTTAGTTGTCCTTTCTCCTGACAACTGTAGTTTTTTTGTACTGTATAAACAAATCGAATTAGTTGGTATTTGTCATAATTCACATAAATTGTACTGTTTACTTAATATACTTAATTTATTCAACAATTTATAATATTTACTGTATGCCAGCCTCTGTTAAGCCCTGGGCACACAGTGGTGAAGGAGACAGTGTTTGTCCCCATGGAGTTTATATTCTGGGAGTGGGAAGTGGACAGAAACAGAAAGTAAGTTGGTTGAACACATAATAGAATTTCAGATATTAAGTGCTATCATTCATTAAATATTACTAAAGTATGAAAACGGTGATATAATAATGGTTGGGGAGCGACTTTTGATAATATGGTCAGGACAGGCTTTTCTGAGGATGGAACATTTAAGTCGAAATCTAAATAATAAGCAGTTGGCTGTGTCAGTATCTGAGAAGAGTATTATTACACCTTTACTGGAAAGGGGTTAGCAGGTATGTCTTTCTAACTGTGCCAAAGAATATTAGTTACATCCAAACAACTAGTCAGGTTCTAGAAATCTGTATCCATGAAATACTTGGATTGTATAAGTTATCCAGGCCTGTTGAAAGTTATAGAAACTAGTAAATGACATCTATAGATAGTGTTGAAGAATAGTAATGAAAGCAAGAATGATGAAAAATGAAGAAATAAAAAGTTCTATAATTACGTTGTGGAGGGCACTACCAATAGAAATTGCATATTCCTCCCCCACCCCCAGGATTTTGAAACAATAGGGGAAGAAATTTTATTCTAGCTAGATTATTTAATGTGTTTCAATTATCAGGAGTGTTCTTGGGTTGTTTGTATATATATTTTACTTATTCAAGTGGTGAATGAAACAGATAAAATATACATATGAAAATAGCACATTTTAAACTTTGTCCTAGAATAACCTCTAAAGTGTAAGTTGCCTGAAGGCAAGGCTGTGTTCATCTGGCTCATTCAACAGATATTTGTTAAATATAAAGTTAAAAAAACTAAAATTTTTGAGTGCTTCCTCTGTGCTAGAGTGTTTATTTTACACCTTTAATGAAGTTTAATTGACATAAAATGAGTCCCACATTGTAAAATGTACAATGTAATAAGTTTTGACCAAATGAGAGTGTGTCTGTGTGTGTGTACATTTTTCATATTCTCTTACTTGATCCTCCACAACCCTGTGACTTGACTTATTTCCGTTTTACAGATAAGAAAACTGGGGACCAAAGTGATTAAGTAACCTTCCTGGGGTCACTGTAAGTGGCTGACCTGGGATTTGAAACCGAGTTGTCTGAAAAGTAGAGTAGACCTTTGGGTTTTGGTATGCCCTCTGTTTTTAAGCACTGCACTCTAAAGTCCTAGTGCTTTTGGTTTCCTGGGTTGGGAATATCTGCGATCTCCTCTCTAATTTATCCATAGTTTCTTCATATTTGTGTGTGTGTGTGTGTGTGTGTGTGTGTGTGTGTGTGTGTGTGTTGCTATTGGTGATGTCCTTTTGCAACAAAAATTTTTTTGATCCTTCCCCCCCGCCTTAAGTAAGCTCTAGGCCCAATGTGGGGCTTGAAAACAAAACCCTCTGATCGAGTCACCTGCCCTACTGACTAGTCAGGCACCCCAAATTTCTGATTTTGATATAGTCCCATTTATTTTTTCGTCTGTTGATTGTGCCTTTAGTGTCATATCTAAGAATCCATTGCCAAATCCAAGGTCTTGAAGATTTACCCCAATTTTTTTTCTTGCAAGACTTTTAGAGTTTTAGCCTTTACATTTAGGTATTTGATCCATTTTGAATTAATTCTTATATATGTTGTAAGGTAGGAGTCCAACCGCATTCTTTTACATGTGGATATCCAGTTGTCTCAGCTCTGTTGAAAAGACTATTCTTTTCTCAGTAAGTTGTCTTGGTTCTCTTTTCAAAAATCATTTGACTATAAATGTAAGAGTTTATTTTTGGACTGTTGCTATTTCATTGTTCTTTTATCCTTATGTCAGGAGCATACTATCTTGATTACTGTAGGTTCTCATTTTGAATTCCTAATGTATCATTTCTTCTGTAAATATTTCAATATATATATTTCTCTAAGAGAATGAAAGTTTTAAAAACATCACACTTGGGGGCAAGGCACCTGGCTGGCTCAGTCAGTAGAGCTGTGACTTTTTTTAAAAATTTTTTTCGATGTTACTTTTTTGAGAGAGAGAGAAGGGGAGGGGCAGAGAGAGAGGGAGACACACAATCTGAAGCAGGCTCCAGGCTTCCAGCTGTCAGCACAGAGCCCATTGTGGGGCTTGAACTCAAGAGCCGTGATCATGACCTGAGCCGAAGTCGGACACTTAACCGACTAGCCACGCAGGCACCCCTTAATTCTTTAGTATTATGTAATGTCTAGTCATTTCAAATTTTTCCAATTGTGTGTCTCTTAAAAAATAATCTGCTTTACTGAAGTATAGTGTACATACAGTAAAATTCACCAATTTTATGTGCAATGTAATGAATTTTTAGCCTCAGATTAATTTTGTTACAATTTACATATAGTAAAATTTAACCTTTTTTAGGTATGTTTTAGGAGTTTCTTTTTGGCTCTGCCTTTAGTTTGGGGAGTGGCAAGTTTAAGGTATAGTTTACATGCAGTAAACTCATCCTATGCAGTGTAAAGTTCTTTGAATTTTGGCAAATGTATAGTCACGTAATCACTACCACAATTTAGATACCACCCTATAAAGTTCCCTCTGTACTTTTATAATAAATATCTTTTCTTCCCCCTTAGCCCCTGGCAGTCACTGATTTGATTTCTGTATAGATTTGCCTTTCCAGAATGTCATATAAATGGGATTATGGATTATTTTTGTGTCTAGCTTCTTTAATTTATCACAGTGCTTTTGAAATTCATCCATGCTGTGTGTAGCATGTATCAGTAATTTGTAACTTTATTACTGAGTAGTATTCCACTATTCAGGATGCACTACTGCGGTTTATTCATTTATCAGGTAATAGACATTTGGGCTGTTTTCACTTTTTGGCTATTTTGAAGAAACCAGCTCTGAACATTCACATTCATTACTTTTGAATACGTACCTGGGAGTGGGGTTGTATAAGTCTGTTTGACTTCATAAGAAAATGTCAAACTGTTTTCCAAAATGGCTGTGCCGTTTTCCATTCCCACCAGTGGTGTGTGAGAGTTTCAGCTGCTTGGCCTCCTTGCTAGTTGTTGGCATTATCAGTCTTTAATTTTATCAGCTAAGTCTACTTGCTTAAATGACTGTGTAAGTCTTTTGCCTGCTTGTTGAGCTATTTATCTTCTTATTAATAAGTTCTTTGAGTTCTTTGTAATTCTGGGTATAAGGTTATTATCAGACATAACATTTTGCAAATGTTACCTTGTCTGTGGGTTGACTTAATTTTCTTTTTTTTTTAATTTTTAATGTTAATTTATCTTTGAGAGAGACAGAGTACAAGTGGAGGAGAGGTAGAGAGAGAGAGGGACACAAAATCTGAAGCAGGCTCCAGGCTCTGAGCTGTCAGCACAGAGCCTGATGTGGAGCTTGAACTCACAAACTGTGAGATCATGACCTGAGCTGAAGTCTGACGCTTAACCGACTGAGCCACCCAGGCACCCCGACTTAATTTTCTTAACAATCTTTCAAAGGACAGAATACTTGAAAATTGGATGAAATCTAATTTGTCAATTTTTTGCTTTTATGGTTTGCATTTTTTCTGTTTGAAAATTTTTGTCTAACCAAAGGTCATAGAGAGTTTCTCCCATATTTTCTGTTAAAAGTTATACTTAACTCTTTTGTGATTAGGTCATTGATACGTTTTGAGTTAGCCTTGCCAAGCTTTTGTTTCTAGTAGCTTTTTGGTAGATTCTCTTAGGATTTTCTGCCTAAATGATCATACTATCTTTATTATTAAAGACAGTTTTCCTTTTCTCTGTCTAGTCTTGCCTTGATATTGCCTAAGCTAGAACTTCCAGTTCTGGTGTCTCTTCATTTTATTTATTTATTATTTTTTGTGATGTTTACTTATTTTTGAGAGAGAGAGAGCTCTTGAGCAAGTGAGCGCTAATGGGGGAGGGGCAGAGCGGGAGAGAGACTGAAGATCCAGAGCAGGCTCTGCGCTGACAGCAGAGAGCCCAGTGCAGAACTTGAACTCATGACCCATGAGATCATGACCTCAGCCAAAGTCGGACACTTAACTGACAGAATCACCCAGGCGCCCCCATTTTATTTTTTTATAATTCTAATCAAGATTCTCGTGAGATTCACAAGTTGATATGTCATCCATTTTAATCTACCATTTACCTCTTATTTTATGCTAGGTGCTTTTGATTCAGTGATCAGTACAAAGTCCCTAACTTTGTGGAACTTGCTCATTGTCATCAGAGGCACATTAGTAAAATACCTTGATTTTTCAAAAGGTGGATCAACATCAATTCCATTGTAAAGCTTAAAGATAATTAAATGAGAATAAGAACACTTTGACATTTCTCAGTTATGTGTACATTAAGCTTCCATGAAGAAAGTATTTAATAAACTGTCAAGAAATTTGTTTTAAATATTTATTTTTTTTGAGAGAGCACGAGGGAGAGAGAGCTCTGCGCCACCATGGAGCCCAGCTTGGGGGCTGGATCCCATGAACCATGAGGTCAGGACCTGAACCGAAATCAAGAGTTGGATGCTCAACCAACTGAACCATCTAGATGCTCCAAGAAATTTGTTTTAGAAATAATGGCTCATGTAAAGCAGCAGTAGACTTTATTTTTAAAATTGTAGTTGTTGACATTGCAGCCACATTTTTTTTTTCAGTGCAGAGGTTGGCAAATCTTTCTTGAAATGACTCGGATAGTAAGTGTTTTAGACATTATGGGCCATATAACTTCTCTGTTGCATATTCTTGGCTTTTCTTCTTCCCTCCCCTCCCCTTTCCTCCCTTCCTCCCTTCCTCCCTTCCTCCCTCTCTCCCTCTCTCCTTAAAAACCATACTTAACTCAGAATCTCAACAAAAACAGGTTGTGGGCTGTAGTTTGCTGACCATTGATTTATGTAATGATTACTTTGAAATCTTTCTCCATCTTTTTCTTTCTACTTTGGGCACATTTATTCATTAGATATTTATTAAGTGTATATCATATGTGAGCTATGGTTCCTTTTTGCTGATTTTGGTAAGCAGTACAAAGATGTGTAAGATACTATGTGCCAATCTTTGTTGTTTAGGTTTTATTCATCCAGGAGCTTTTGGCCAAGGGCATGAATGAATGGGTGTTGAAACCCAGGAGTTTCAGCCTAGAGAGTACTGTGTGTATTTGATTGGGATGTCGTATTCCAAGGAAGGTTTCTTGAAAGATGACATTTGAGTTTCAAGGCTGTGTAGGATTGAATTTTTCTATTACAAGACATTAAAGACATTTTGGACGGTAAAGTAGAAGTTAATAAATCATGTAGAGTTCCTAATTTAAAAAAGTGTATAATTTTAGATATATAGAAAAGTTGCAATGATATTACAAATAATTCTATACCCTTCACCTTCATTCTTTATGTAATATTTACTTTTTAATTTTTTCTCTGTTAAATTAAGATACACATATATAATTTGTTATAAAATTAAAATTATTTTATTAAACGTATGGGAGACATGGTGCTCCTTAGCCCTAAATAATTCAGAGTACATTTCCTAATAACAAGGACATTCTCTTTCAAAACCACAGTACATTTGTCAAAATGAGAAAATTAATGTTGTGTCAGACTGTTATCTATAGATCTTATTCAGATTTCACTCGTTGTTCTGATGTTCTCTACAGCAAAACAGAATACTCTTTTGATGGCCCAGGAACCAATCTGGGATTATATGTTACATTCAGTTGTCATGTCTTTTTGGTTTCCTTTAATCTAAACTAGTTCTTAATCTTTGTCTTTTATGACTTGATGCTTTTGAAGATTACAGGTTATTTTGTAGAATGTCCCTTAACTGGGGTTTCTCTCTTTCCTCATGATTTAGATTCTGATTGTGCCTTCTTAGCAAGAATACCACAGATTTGCCGTGTTCTTATTGCATGATTTGGGGCAGGTACATGATGTGCATATTTGTCCCATTGCTGGTACACTGTTAACTTGGATGACTTGGCAAGGAACGGATAGGTTTTCCTTTTTTCTGATTTCTTTAATTTTTTGAGTAATCTCTACCCCCATTGTGGGGCTCAAACTCAACGACTAAGAGTTGTGATCAAGAGTCGCATGCTCTACTGACTAAGCCAGCCTGGCGCTCTAGATCTGCTAGACTTCTTTACTAGAAAATTATTTTTCACTTTGTCATTAATCAGTATCTTGTGGGGAGTTGCTTTATAACTATATAAATATCCTGTTTCTGTTTTACTAGATTTAGCATCCATTGGTGATTTTTGTGTGAAACAGTTTAAGTGGCTACCAAATTGTAACCTTTTAATAACGTCATTCCTTCTACCTTTATTAGTTGGAATTCACTTGTCGGGTTGACAGGATGACAAGGAGATGGGGCTTGAGGTGAAGGAGCAGAGAGCTCAGTATTAGGATGGCACAGATAATTTCTGTGAGGAGTTCATCTTCATAACCTAGGAGTTATGTGAAAGGGCACAGAGTCCAGATGAATGTCTCTTTCTTCTTCATGATGGATTGACCCTTTTATCATAAAATGTCCCTCTTGGGGCACGTGGGTGGCTCAGTCGGTTAAGCGTCCAACTTTGGCTCAAGTCACGATCCCATGGCTTGTGGGTTTGGGCCCCGCTTCTGGCTCTGTGCTGACAGCTCAGAACATGAAGCCTGCTTCGGATTTTGTGTGTGTGTGTCTCTCTCTGCCCCTTCCACACTCCCACTCTGTCTCTCTCAAAAATAAACACTAAAAAAGTTTTTTTAAATGTCCCTCTTTCTAGTAACACTTCTGTTTCGTTAGATAATTGTACAGCCACTGCAGCTTTCTTGTATGTGCTGTTCTTACAATATTTCCTTTTCCATCCTTTTCCTTTCAGTCTCTTTGTATCTTTAAATCTAAAATTCCTCTCTTATAGACTGTGTATGGTTGGATCTTGTTTTTTTATTCACTTAAGCCTGTGTCTGCAGTGATTCTATCAGTCTCCTATGGTAGCCTTTGACTACAAACTCCACTGTTTTTGAGGGCACCCTTTGGCATGAACTTCTCTACATGCTGTTGCAAATGAATTTCCGCCGGGAAGAGAATCTGAGCTTATCTTTTTTTTTTTTTTTAAATGTTTGTTTATTTTTGACAGAAGGAGAGAGAGAGAGAGAGAGAGAGAGAGAGAGAGAGAGAGAGAGAGAATGGGGGAGGGTCAGGGGCAGAGGGAGAGGGAGACACAGAATCAGAAGCAGGCTCCAGGTTCTGAGCTGTCAGCACAGAGCCCCACGTGGGGCTCCAACTCATGAACCATGAGATCATGACCTGAGCAGAAGTCAGATGCTTAACCCACTGAGGTGTGGCCCTCCGCCCTTTTTAATTGTGGTAAAATGTACATCGCATAAAAGTTAACCTTTGTAACCATTTTTAAATGTGTAGTTCAGGGGACCGAAGTACCTTCACTTTGTTGTGCTCCCGCCTCCTCTGTTAAGTTCCAAAATATCCCAGAAGGAATCCCTTTACCCACTAAGCATTTGCTCCCTATCCCAGCCATCCTTAGCTCCTGGTATTCACCAGTCTACTTTTTGTGTCTATGAATTTGACTACACTATATGCCTCCTATAAGTAGAGTCATACAGTGGTTGTCCTTTTGTGTATGTGGCTTCTTTTCACTTAGCATGTGTTCATCCTTGTATGTGTCAGAACTTCATTTGTTTTTAAGGCTGAAAAATATTTTATTGTATGGATGTACCACCTTGTGTTTATCATTTGCCAGTGGACATTTGGGTTTTTCCACCTTGTGGCTATTGTAAATAATGCTACTCTGAACATTGATGTACAAATATCTGTTCAGATCCATGCTTTCAGTTATTTTGGGTATGGATTCAGGAGTGGTATTGCTGGATCATAGGATAATTCTGTTTAATATTTTTTTAATTTTTAATGTTTATTTATTTTTTTTTAAACATTTTTTTTTTCAACGTTTATTTTTGGGACAGAGAGAGACAGAGCATGAACGGGGGAGGGGCAGAGAGAGAGGGAGACACAGAATCGGAAACAGGCTCCAGGCTCTGAGCCATCAGCCCAGAGCCCGGCGCGGGGCTCGAACTCACGGACAGCGAGATCGTGACCTGGCTGAAGTCGGACGCTTAACCGACTGCGCCACCCAGGCGCCCCAATTTAATGTTTATTTTTGAGAGAGCATGAGCAGGGAAGGCGGAGAGAGAGAGAGATTTTTTGAAGCAGGCTCCAGGCTCTGAGCTATCAGCATAGAGCCTGATGTGGGGCTCGAACTCATGAATGGTGAGATCATGACCTGAGCTGAAGTCGGACGCTTAACTGACTGAGCCACCCAGGTGCCCCAATTCTGTTTAAATTTTGGGGGACTGCCATACTATCTTCCACAGCAGCTATAACATTTTACATTCCCACAGGTAGTACACATGGGTTCCAGTTTCTCCACATTTTTCCAACACTTGTGATTTTCTGTCTTTTTTATAATAGCTTTCATAGTGGGGGTGAAGTGGTAGCTCATTGTGATTTTGATTTGCACTTTTCCTGATGACTAGTGATGTTGAACATCTTTTCATGTGCTTATGGGCTAACTGTATAGCTTCTTTGGAGAAATGTCTATTCAAGTCTTTTGTCCATTTTTGAATTGGGTTGTATGTTTTTTTGTTGTTAATGAATTGTAGTTTATGTATTCTGGATTATCAGATACATGAAATGTACATATCTTACTCTGAAAAGTGGTGTCTTTACTCTGATAACTGATAATCCTTTGCATAAGAGCTTTTAATTTTGATGAAATAATTTTTGGTATTTTTTTTAATGTTTATGCATTTTGGTGTCACAGTTAAATCATTGCTAAGTTTAAAGTCACAAAGACTTTTCTCCTGTGTTTTCTTCTAAGAATTTCATAGTGGTAGCTCTTAAATTTACATCTTTGACCCATTTTGGGTTAATTTTTGTGTATGATTTAAGTTGTAAAGTTTCACCATATATGTGAGGGTTTATTTCTGGGCTCTCTATTCTATTTCATTGGATTTTATGTTTGTCCTTATGCCAGCACCACACTATTCTGATTACTGTAGCTTTATAGTAAGTGTTGAAATTGAGAAGCTACACTTTGCTTTTGATTTATGTGTCTTTAAATTTATAATTTCCCTCCCTCTACACTGTTTTTTTCTTCTCATGCCATTTATTTGTTGCATAACCCATCTTTTGTTAGGTCAAATTTACCACATTCTGGGGCGCTTGGGTAGCTCAGTGGGTTAAGCACCTGACTCTTGATTTTGGCTCAGGTCATGATCTCAAGGTTGGTGAGTTCGAGCCCCAGGTGCAGAGCCTGCTTGGGATTCTTTCTCTCCCTCTCTCTCTGCCCCTCCCCTGCTCGCACTCGCAGGCTCTCTGTTTCTCTCTCAAATAAATAAACTTAAAAAAAAAATACCACATTCTGGGTTTAACGGATTTGTAACCTCATGGTATCAGTTAATATATTCTTCTACACCCTGTTTCCCGTAAACTAGTAGGTCTTGATTAAATCCAGGCTCCAATTGCATCATATCAGAAGGTACTTTTTTTTTTTTAACCTAAAGAAATTGTGAAAAGCATGCAGAATGATAAAAATGAAGCCCTGCACACCTGTCACCTCGTCTCAACAGTTATTAACTCAAGCCAGTCTTATTTACAACCCCAGCTATTTCCTCCTTCCTGTATTAGTTTGAAGCAATATAAACTACTGTTACTCTTTAAAATTTCTTTATATTAACTTGGCATTTTGAATCACATATTAACTTGATATTCAATAACTATTGAAAGCATATAATCCTGGATATGATTGTTTTGTGAAATATTCATCTAATCATAGGTATGTTTAGGACTAGAATATGATCTTGGCTTTTTTGAAATTTAGTTTTTGTAACTATATGAAACATTAACTTGCTTTGTTCCAAAATACTAAAGAAAAAATTAAAAGTGAAGCATCTCTAAATGGATCCCAAAAGAAAAAACAAGAATGAATTTAAACTTTTAGCATAAGTTTCAGAGAATGCTCCTATGGTATGCTAACATTTCCCTTGGTTATTCCACCACTGGGTTTGGTCAGTGAAAATCAGTGGTTTCTATACTCCGTACCTCTTGGTATTGCTCTCAGCCCAAGCCCAAGTATGATTTGTTCTACTAAGTAAACCAGGTTGTCAAACAATTGCTCTTTATTAGTCAAAGATGTAATTGTATAATCAATAAAAATATAGAAGTCCCACCTCACAGAAGTCTTTAAATTCTTTTAAATCGCTTTATGGGGATGCAGGTGAATTTATGGGTACTGAATTGGTGGCATTTATATCTTAACTGTGGCATCTCAGCAACCACTAAGATAAGGTAACCCTAAGCAAGATTTTTAGCCATTTTATATAGCCTTTAATTACAGGCTACAAATAAATAGAAAACCCCAATAAATTCAAATGAAATGAATTTATTTGAAAAAATTTAGAAATTTGATTAGGTTTAATTGTGAAGGTAGTTTATTCCTTGTGACGCAGTTTTAGAGAGGCAGTATAATCTAGAAATGAAAAGCGTGGACTTCGGGTCACCTGGTTACAATACCAGCTCTCCTGCTCATGAACTAGAGGATTTTAGTCAAGATAATTAACTAAGGTTTGGTTTCCTCACCTGTAAAGTGAAGGGTAAGAGATTGCACATAGTGCTTACCACAGGGTCTGGTTTTTGTAGTAAGTATTAGTTACTATTATTATTAGTTCTCTTCCTTAGACTTTAGTAATTTCTCTCTCGGTGCTATGTGTGAAGCAAAGAGTTACGGAATCAGAATGTTAGAAATGGAAAGAATTTCAGAGGTGTTGTGGTCAGATGTTAATTTCTAGATGAGAGAGAGTGATTGGGTTGGAGAGCAAACCAATCCTGTCCTTGGAGTTCTAAGATCAGTGCTATTTTACTGGGAATTGGCACCATTCATACTGGTAGACTCTTTAGACCTGAATTGTACTTCTCTTTGAATGTTTTAATTTGTGGCTTGAGTATCATGGTTATTTTATTAAAATGAGATTCCAGTCCTATAATTCCAGAGTAACTAATATTTCTGAGGAATATAGAATTTCACTCTATTAATGTTTGTATCATTTCATAAAGGGCCTAATCTTTTCCATTGGAACAAGCCTTAGGTCGTGTTATGCTCTATAACTAAACTCACTTGACAATATTGTCTACCTTACTAGAAATTACTTGACAGCTGACTTTGGTGTACGGCATTGTTTTAGAGGTAGGGGGTTGGCAAGGAGAGACACTTGTTACATAGATACTGACAGAGGTACTTATTATTTAGAAAGGAAAGTGCTCTGAATGATTTAACTTATTTTCAAGTGTTTTTCTGCACTTGTAAACATAGTGCCTGTATTTAGAGACCGGGGGAAAAGATGGGAGGTGACTTTGATGTCAGTCAATATGTCAGTTAAATCAGGAATAGAATTTATATTTTATTCCCAAGTAGTTTTCTCCAACAGAGTGAGAGGTTACTTTTGGAGTAAAGATTATTTAGTATTGGTTATTTTTTCCAGTAGGCTATTTTTATTTGTACTTTGTTTTATTTTGATCATGTTCACATTATTTCTTCCTTCCTCCCTGCCATGACCCATATCTTTTCTGGGCCTCTGAGCCAGCAAACACAGAGAGAACCATACTTAGGTAGCCTTTATAGTTAATATTAGATGAGCCTTACCCATGGATTGCCTATGCTTTATTTGAATGGAATTATGCTTTATTTGAATGAAATTTAAATTTGAAAAATTTTTTTTAGTATGTTTAGCCTGTTGAACTTAATAAACATAGTATTTAATTTTTTCAGAGGTCGAAACAGCAAAGGACTGCCTCAATCTACGGTGAGTAACTTTAATGTTAGTTGGTTGGAAAAATTGGTAATGAAAATGTGATTTCTGAACCGGTGGACCAAAGCCAAGGTAAAAAAAAATCCTTTTTCTTGAATTTTATATCTGACAACGTTAAAAATTTTTTTTTTATTTTTGAGAGAGAAAGTGAGACAGACTGTGAGGGAGGGGTAGAGAGAGAGAGGGAGACACAGAATCCGAAGCAGGCTCCAGGCTCCAGGCTCCGTGGTGTCAACACAGGGCCTGACACAGGGCTCGAACTCATGAACTGTGAGATCGTGTCCTGAGCTGAAGTCAGATGTTTAACAGACTGAACCACCCAGGTGCCCAAAGAAAATTTTAATGTTTATTTTGGAGTGAGTGAGTGAGTGAGCGAGAGAGAGAGAGAAGAGAGGGGAGAGAGAGAGAGAGAGAGAGAGAGAGAGAGAGAGAGAGAGAGAGAGAAAACGAGCAATGTAGGGGGCCGGAGAGTGAGGGGACAGAGGATCCGAAGCAGGCTCTGTGCTGACAGCAGAGAGGCTGACGGGGGGACTCAAACTCACAGACTGTGAGATCATGACCTGAGCTGAAGTTGGATGGTTAACTGACTGAGCCACATAGGCACCCCTCTTATAACTTTTATACTTCAGTACTGTT
This sequence comes from Herpailurus yagouaroundi, assembly GCF_014898765.1. Taxonomy (NCBI): domain Eukaryota; kingdom Metazoa; phylum Chordata; class Mammalia; order Carnivora; family Felidae; genus Herpailurus; species Herpailurus yagouaroundi. The sequence continues at coordinate 11,278,140 of NW_024412422.1, forward strand.
TGGTATAAAATTATTAGCTATATATGTTGTTTTTTGAGATGATTTTATATGAAAAATATAAAATTATCTGTTAATAGTATTTTTCTTGCCTAATAAGTTATTTGTTGTTTTATAAATGGCTAAAGGCAAATCTAAATGCATAATGCCTAAAAAAGATCAATGGAACACGAGGACTGGAGTTGCAGAGTTCTTTGGGTGTTTGGTTTTGAATTAATGTGCTATCTTTTAGTTCGTTCCATTTTTCTCCCTTGGAAAGAGCCTTCTGGTTTTAAAATTTAGAACTTTTAGGGGCGCCTGGGTGGCGCAGTCGGTTGAGCGTCCGACTTCAGCCAGGTCACGATCTCGCGGTCCGTGAGTTCGAGCCCCGCGTCGGGCTCTGGGCTGATGGCTCGGAGCCTGGAGCCTGTTTCCGATTCTGTGTCTCCCTCTCTCTCTGCCCCTCCCCCGTTCATGCTCTGTTTCTCTCTGTCCCAAAAATAAATAAACGTTGAAAAAAAAAAAAATTAAAAAAAAAAAAAATTTTAGAACTTTTATCAATGAAAAAATCCATGATTGATGGATATGTGCTGAGGGAACATAGTGCAGCGTCTTCTGCAAAAGACCCCTCCACCCCATTCATTTATTTACATATAGTTAAACCTATTTAGTGTACAGGTCTGTGAGTTTTGATGCATACGATTGTGTAACCACCACCACAGTCAAGATAATGGGACATTTCTCTCACTTTGAAAAATCACTCCTGCCACTTTGTAGTGAACCCTCCTCCCTTTACTCCCCAATATTTGTGGTTTTGTCTTTTCTCATATATGGAAGTTCACTTTTGCTTTTTTGTGTCATGTATAGTCAAAACATTGTTAGATGGTATGACTGATTTCACTTTTGAAAACTTAAGCCTCTGTTCTCTAAGGAAACAAAAGATTGTAGTAAAGTAAATCTTTCTTTAATGCACGTAAGGTATTATAAAGCTAACTAAACATTTTGTAACAAATTAAATGTTAACTCTAATATGTATACAGAAGGATAAATACTGATGGCTAATATTTTTTTCTTAAAATTCCAGATTTCTTTTGATGGAATCTATGCAAATATGAGGATGGTTCATATACTTACATCAGTTGTTGTAAGTTACCAGATTATCGGGGAGAGACTGCCTGGCGCGTAGTGCAATAAAGTAATTTCATGGTGTTGAAATGTAGATGAATGATTCTCACAGTATCATTTCTTAGGTCACAATCAGGATTATTTAGAAAAAACAGAACTCCATCCAAGCTATCGTGACTCACTATAAAAGCATTCTTGTTAACCCTACTATGTACAAAATAATAGTAGTAGATGACTGTCTTTAGTGCATTATTTTGTCACTTAATAGAACCAGAGTCAGAAATACTTACCTTCAGTATTTAAATTCATACTGCGAACTCTGAGCAAGGCCTCCTGAGGAATTTTGAGAATTCAGTGTATTGTTAATGTTTTAAAATTTTTTATTGTTCTATCAGTAAATACCTAATATGTTGAATGAAGCCTGATGAGCTATATAAAAAATAAAATGAAAGCAACTGTCCCTCGAGACTGGCTAGCACACTGTTTCTTTGATAAATTAATTGTATGTTTTTAGGGATCCAAATGTGAAGTACAAGTGAAAAACGGAGGTATATATGAAGGAGTTTTTAAAACCTACAGTCCTAAGGTAATTTTTACTCTTTTCTCTTTTTGTTGAATGTAAAACCCCATGAATCATCAACTGCTGTATGTTTGTATGGCTTCCTGACGGTGTCTGTTAGCTTCTGATTTAATAATTTATAGTTATGTGGACATGTTTGTCACATTTTCACGTTTAGTTACTTTACCACTTAGATTTTGCTCTTCAGTTTCAAATACTGATTATTTTATAAACTATTTTGTATAATCAAACTTGCTTTGTGGGCTTATTACAGTATCTTGACCTTTTCAAGCATTGTGGACCTGAAGAGGGATTGAGTGGTTCATTATTCTGTTCTTTATCACCATTAGTTTACTTAAGACAGACTATGGTAGCAGGGACCAACTTGTAGGTGAGAAGTATTTTGAATGATGGAATAGATAATAGGTCATATTTCTGAGAAAAAGGTATGATTATAAGATTCTCTTGAGATAGATTATTTTTGTCAAGGGCATTTAAGAAATAGTACCTCGATATGCTGAAGAATTCTTATATTTTATAAGTGTTTTGAATATTTACTCATGCTTCTCATTTTAGTGTGATTTGGTGCTTGATGCTGCACATGAGAAAAGTATGGAATCCAGTTCGGGGCCAAAACGTGAAGAAATAATGGAGAGTATTTTGTTCAAGTGTTCAGACTTTGTTGTGGTACAGTTTAAAGACATGGACTCCAGTTATGCAAGAAGAGGTGAATTTTGATTTCCTAAATATGTGTCATGGTTTATAAGATTTATTCAAAGACTTTATGCATTGATTATACAGACTTTTTTTTTTTTTTTTTTTTTTTTTTTTTTTTTAGAGTAACCTGATTAGGACAAATGGGAATTTTAATGCATTTTTGTTGGAAAATATTTAAAACTTCAGAGGAAGATTCCTTGATACTTTAGGATAAATCATGAGAGTTTGTGTTCTGTTAAAGTTTGTAAGGGATTTTCAGTCTATAGTTTCATGGTCAAGAATGCTATTGATTATACTCAACTGAAATTTCTTGTCCCATTTGGCCTTCAGTTCATAAACTTTTCATTTTAAGATGCTTATAAATAACACATATGTAGTTTTATCATGCTTATAGTTCCATAAATGTTATAGTTTTATGACCTGGAAATAACATAGGACTAAGAGAGAACGGGCAGAGAGCTATGGATAGAAAAACAATGGCTTAATGAAGATGAAAAAGATAAGTAGAACATGTGTATTTAAGAAAACATTCAGGAGGGGTGGAGGAGAGGAGAAAATGGGTGATGGGCATTGAGGAGGGCACTTGTTGGGATGAGCACTGGGTGTTATATGTAAGCGATGAACCACAGGAATCTACCCCCAAACCAAGAGTACATCTTTACACACTGTATGTTAGCCAGTTTGATAACAAATTATATTAAAAAAATAATAAAACATTCAGAGTATGGGACTGTTTTGAAAAACTAAAAGGGATGACATAGTTATATTAAAATTTAGTCCATTTCAAATGTCCATTGAGGAGGAAAATACGGGAATTACTGTTACTCATTTGGAGAGTATATGCAGTGCTGAGTGTTTAGTATCACATTGAAAGTCTCTTGGCAATTTTGAACTTGGCTCTAACCTTTTTTTTTAATGTTTATTTTTGAGAGAGTGTGTGAGACAGCGAGAGCGCATGTACACAAATGGGGGAGGGGTAGAGAGAGAGAGGGAGACACAGAATCTGTAGCACGCTCTGAGCTGACAGCCGAAGTGGGGCTCAAACTCACGAACTGTGAGATCATGACCTGAGCTGAAGTAGGACACTTAATCGACTGAGCCACCCAGGGGTCCCTTGGCTGAAAAATTCTTAAATTGATTTTTTCTGGTCAGATTCTATAGTCAATTCCATTGTGAGTTGTAACTCCCCACAGTTTTTGATTTTCATCATTCAGCTGTTTTTGTTGCGCTCATTTTTCTGCATTGTTTTTTAGAAATTACAAGCCACCAGAAAGTTAAAGCCTTTCCTTTGGACCTCTTAAGGTTCTCACCTATAGTTAGCTTGTTTTTTCAGAAGCTAGCAGTGCTAGGTACCTGTAACGGTTTGCAGTGCTGGAGAAAGCACTGTGTTCTGTTTTTGTACCTTCTCAAATGTCTGTGTCTCTGATTTACAACTCTTTGTCTAAGAGTCCTTCAATGGCCCATACAAGGAAACAAGTCTTTTTTTCGTTGCTGCCTTTGGAGTTGATCTTATTTATGCCTAGGACCACAAAATTATATTTATGCTTATACTGTTGAAGTATTTCACTGTTTTAAATTTAAAAATTGACTTTGGATAATAAGCTGAAAGGGAAAATACAGTTTTAGTTGAATCTAGTAGTACATAGCACTCTGGAAAAAGTATTGGTCACAACAACAACAAAATGTTCCTTACTCTGTTGGGTACCAGGCCATTTAGCTAATAGCCATTTACAATACGCTTTGTCTTTTGTTCTTAAAGTGAATTAGCATTTCCTAAATTTGGAAAGATAAATGTTACTTGGAAATATCTGTGGCATCCCATTCTTTGATCCTCTTCAAAATTAATGTCTTAAATTTTTTATTTTATTTTATTATTTTATCATGTCTTTATTTCTTAGGTAATTTGTGTTCATTGTAGAAAGCCAAGAAAAAGGATCAGAGCGACAACTTTGACACTATTCAGTACACTCATAACGGGATGGATGTATTTTGCTATACATAAAAATATAGTTTTCTTGATGAGGACATCCCATAGTGGAGTAATTTCAGGTATTTTATTTAAAGACTGTAGTGGTTTAGTGAATTACACAATTGTGTCCAGTGCATGGTATCCTGAAAATAGTATTAAGTCATGTGTTGAGGATTTCAGGTCCCTCTCTCTCTCTCTCTCTCTCTCTCTCTCTCTCTCTCTGTCTCTCTCTCTCTTTTTTTTTTAAACATTCATTTAAGAGAGAAAGACAGTGTGAGTGGGGGAGGGGCAGAGAGAGGGAGACACAGAATCTGAAGCAGGCTCCAGGCTCTGAGCTTGTTAGCACAGAGCCCAGCGTGGGGCTTGAACTCATGAGCTGTGGGATCATGACCTGAGCTGAAGTCGGACGCTTAACCCACTGAACCACCCAGGTGCCCGAAGGATTTCAGGTCTCTTAAGCCAGATTCTTAATACTGTCCTGGAAGATAGTATTAATACTATCCTTGCCCTCTATAAGTATTATTTTGGAGATGCTATTAGTATAGAAAAAACTTTTTAGGGTAATTAATTGGCATGGTTCATTAATTACAAAAAATTAAGACATGATCAAGTAACTTGGTAAAGTGAAGACACAAACCTAGCAGCTTCTAACCCCCCAACTCATGTTCTTGAACACTGTACTATTGTGACATAAATTATGTGGTCTCATTTGTTGTTTAGCTTAGTCAGAATAAGCCTGCATTTACCTTAAGGGATTTCCCCACAAAGCCAAAAGTAAACAAAATTCCTGTATAGTATAAATATGCAGATTATTCAAGATTCTTTTCTTTTTAAAATCTTTGGCTTTATTTTTGGGGAAACTTTTAAAAGTTAAGTTAGTATGGCTTTTAACTTCTTAATACTACTGATTTTAGTAAGTTTTTTTGTTTTACTAGGTTTTTAAAGTTGTCACATTTGTACACATATGCAAGGGAATAAAAGGCCTAGAAATAATTGATCTGTTTTTTATGATATGGGTAAGTTTCATGTGATCTCTTGAATGCTATACATGTTACCAGTTTGAGTTGTGGGCAAAATGAAGAGTAACTCTGCATTTTGTAAGCTGTGGATTCCTTTTGCACACCCACAATTAGACTGTCAGGTTATCGCTGGAAAATTAGTGTGTGTTTTATCCGTTATCTGAATTCCATTGCAGACAGATATGGGATGCTCTTATTTTCCCCTCTTCATTTTGCTATTTTGTAGGGCATTCAGCTGCTTTTTGTCTCTGCATCTTTCTGCTTTGGAATTGGCGTATGATCTCTACTCATTTTTTACTTTCCTGTTTCCAGTTTTCCTTTCTCACTTGATTTTCTCCTTCATTCTCTTTCTGCTTTTTCTTTTGCTGCTTTTCTCATATTTTGCTCTTTAATATCTCAACTACATTTTAGTTCTGGCTGCTCGTCTTTCTTCATTCTCCTAACTTAGGCTTCTTTCTACTGCTTCATTTCCTTAAAAGCGTTCTCAGTCTAGAGAACAGGGGCCAGCAAACTTCAGGCCTGTGGGCCAGATTCACTCATTGGTAAATAAAGTTTTATTGTAACACAATATACCTGCTTATTTTTGTGCTGTGTGTGGCTGCTTTCATGCTACAGGGGTAGAGTTGAGTGGTTGGAATAAGAGACTATATGGCTTGAAAAGCCAAACAATATTTATTACCTGGTCCTTTAAAAATCTTGCCAGTTCTTGTCCTAGATCTTTTTTCCTGCTACATTTGGTCTGTTAGGGCTGATCAGAAATACGTACTGTATTGTCTTTGGTGAAATAACATAGAATATACTTTGTCTCTAAACTCATGCTTTGACTCTAATCTAATACTGTGTAATTTCATTAATTCCTTATTTGTGACCATTCAAATTGGATTTACTTTGAAGAATCACTTTCTTTCCAGCTCTTTTGTCACAATAAGTGAAAAATCACATATGAGAAAATTAAGTTACTGGGAATGATCTCCATCCTCAACTATTTGCCCCCTCCCTTACCTACAACTTTATCTTCCCCTTGCCATCATTACTCTCTTTCCTTTGGTTTTAGTAGGTGGGATATTTCACTTCCTGTTCAATCTCAACTCCTCCAGTCATGCTTTTGACTGTGTTCCACCATTCCTGGGTTCTTGCTCTTTTCTGTCACCTCTGTTTCCAGACTCTTCAACCTCTTCCTCTCTAGTTGCTCCTTCGCTTTAGCCCAAAAACCTATTCAAGTCCCTCTGTTCCTGAAAAGAATTCCTTTTTGTCCTGTATTCTTCTTACTTACTATCCTGTCTTCTTTTCTTACTCAAACTTCTTGACTCTTAGTTTCTACGGACTCATCGCATGGTAATCTGCCTTTTTATATTCACAACTTACAAGCTTCTGGGGCTACCAGTAACGCCTCATTCATAGGTCCTCTGTACTCTTTTTCAGACTTAATATTGATTTTGGCACTGTTGATTTCGTCCTTCAGAAAGCTGCTCTTCTGTTTCTCATGTGTTTTATTCATCATTCCTTCTGTGCTCATTCTTGGGCTTTATATCTGTTAAAGTGCTCTTAAATGTGTTTGTGTTCCCAGTGTTTGTTTCTTTGCCCACTGCTCTTAACCGTGTATCAGTTGTTTTATACTCTGCTAATTTCAGTTACCATATATAAGCCTATTGCCAACATCTTTGTATATTGCCTTTACACCACGTTGTATTATAATTAGGTTTCTCCCCTATTATACTTTGAGCTTTGTAGAATTTTTTTTAATCCTTGGAGCCTAGTATAGTATTTCTGTGCATAGGACAGGCACAATTGTAAATGTCTGTTTTGAGTGAATGAAATTAGGACTTACACATACTTAAAAAAAAACAAACAACTATTTTATGTAAAGAGTGAGAAAACTATGGGGCGCCTGGGTGGCTCAGTCGGTTAAGCGGCCGACTTCGGCTCAGGTCATGATCTCGCGGCCCGTGAGTTCAAGCCCCGCGTCGGGCTCTGTGCTGACAGCTCAGAGCCTGGAGCCTGTTTCAGATTCTGTGCCTCCCTCTCTGTCTGACCCTCCCCTGCTCATGCTCTGTCTCTCTCGGTCTCAAAAATAAATAAATGTTAAAAAAAAAAAAAAATTAAAAAAAAAAAAAAAGAGTGAGAAAACTAGAAGCAGTCTTACATATACAGCCTGCCAGCAAATACTTATTGAGCTCTGGATTGTGTTCGTTGCTGTGCTTGTTGCTATAGACAGTACAGAGAAATTCAAGACTTAATCTATTTTGGGTCCCTTTTGAGAACTTAGTGAAACTGTATACCCTCACCCTAGAAAAAACTGTGCACATGGACTTTTACACTTAATTCTGTAGTGTTCACAGTTCCCTAGGGAGTTCATGTACTCCATATTAAGAAGCTCCGCTCCAGGCATTTTCGCAGTTGGAGATACCAAGGCATGTGAAGGAATTCAAGAAAAGTGGAATGTTAAAATTAGTGGCATTGAATTCCAAATAGAGTTCAGAGACATGAAGAATTGTATTGGTTGTAGTAGTTGGAAGAAGTTGGACTGTGAATGTGTGATAAGAGGGTAGTGAGAAAGTCATACAGATTATTTTATTCTGGTGTGGCACTATTGTGTTCTCATGTGGTTGTCCTGTAGCTCTATAGGGCAAGGTCCTACGAGTAACAGAGAATTATCTCTTCTGAAGGGCATGATATTAGGAATGCCATGTCAGTTATATCTAAGAAGAGACAAATCTCAGCTGGCTGTGACCTGGGAAGACTTAAATTCTGAGGATCAATTTAAATGTGCTCTAAATTCATTCGTGGGTGGTGTTCTAGTAGGGCAGTAGGCTCTGTAGATGGGCAGGAGGTGCTAATGTTGGACAGGCAAGCAGCTGTAAAGTTGAACAAGTGCTCAAGATCAACAGCCTGCCCTGTGGCAGGAGGGAGGGTAGGCCCTGTGGTGGGTAGGCAGATGGGGTGATGGATAAGCAGGTGGTCTTGGCCGGGGGCTATCCAAGGAGCTGTGCAGGAAAGCGCTGTAAAGAAGTTGGTGTGGGCCTGTGGGCTTTGGACTAGTTTTTTAGTGAGTCTGCTGAGTAACTGTTTTAATACTCTTCTGTTAAAACTGAACCATTAGAGAGTTTACTGTTTCAGCTTTGCTGTGGGCTAGTGAGAGAAGGATGTGTGCCCATACTGGGGCCAAGTAGTTAAGTGGAAACTTGCATTTACTGAGGCCAGTATGGAGATTTATACAGAGGTTATTAAGTTTAAAAAAAGAAAACAAAACATATATATATATATATATATATATATATATATATAGTGGAACAGGTGATGAAAACAAACAAACAGATACAGTAGAACAGGTGATAAAATAAACAGATATAGTAAAACGGGTGATGAAACACTAAATGGAGTAGTTTGAAGTACAATAGGGAAATATTGCATGTTTATTAAAATATCTGATTTATTAAAATTTCATTTCTTTATATGTTTTTAGAGCATATGGAAACTCTGCTGTATTCTTTCATGTGTATGCCAAGGTCAAAACAATAATTCTTCATTTATTAAAAACAAAATAGGGGCACCTGGGTGGGCTCAGTTGGTTAAGTGTTCGACTCTTGGTTTCAGCTCAGGTCATGATCTCACAGTTTGTGAGTTCAGGCCCCACATTGGGCTCTGTGCTGACAGTGCAGAGCTTGCTTGGGATTCTGTTTCTCTCCCCCTCTTTCTCTGCCCCTCTTGTGCTCACACACGCTCTTTCTCTCTCTCTCACAATAAATAAACAAACTAAAATAAATAAGTAAAAATAAAAAGCTAACAAAACCACTAGAATAAAATAGGATTTTATTTAGATAAACAAAATAAAAATATTGTTTAGTACTAATAAGAGGAAGGTCTGACTTAAGATACATATGGACATTACTGGTCACTGTTCAACGTCATTAATCAGCTACTGATATAAAAGGAGAACATTCTCAATAGGAACAGAACTTAGAAGAATGTAGAGACAAACATAGTACATGTGAATAGGCTGAAGATTTTTTATGAAAACACTGCTGAAGGACATAAAAGATTTTACTAAATGGAGAAAACGTGCTGTACGTTGAATGGAAATATGTAACACTTGAAAGTTGTCTTTTTTCCTCAACGTAATCGCTAAAGATAACATCTCTATCTTTATAGAAAGTGAGAAAATAATTCTTACGTTTATAAGGTAACATTTATTAACAGAAGAATTTGGGAAAATTTTTTCTACAAGACTCATGAAGGGAGGACTTGCCCTACCAAACATTAAAATGTATTAGCATTAAAACATAGTTGTCATAGTGGCAAAAAATAGAGAATCTAAAACAGAGGAAATTCATATGGGTGTTTTGTTAATATATGATAAAGATAACACTTTAAATCTATGGTAAAGATGGATTATTTAGGAAATGGTGTTGGTACAATTGGGGGGAATTAGATGCCTATTTCATACCCATCATCAAAATAAACCCTAAATGGTTAAAAAGAAGAAATTAAAAAAACCCCATCATGTAGAAATTCGAGAGCAAATTTGTGAATTTATATCATTTTGAGATGGGGAAGGATGTTATAAGCATGACCACCAAAGCAAAAATTTTTGCAAGACTTAGATGTGTCTAAAAGTATCATAAATTTTAGAAGACATGAGGGGTGCCTGGGTGGCTCAGTCGGTTAAGCATCTGACTCTTAATCTCAGCTCAGGTCTTGATCTTGGGGCCATGAGTTTAAGTCCCGCATCGGGTTCTGGGCTGACAGCTCAGAGCCTGGATCCTGCTTCGGATTCTGGTCTCCCTCTCTCTCTGCCGCTTCCTCTCTCACACTGTCTCTCTCTTAAAAATAAATAAACATTAAAAAAAAAAAATTAAAAAAAATTTTTAGAAGACATGCTGCAAACTGGGGAAAATCAAATAAAAGAAGTTTTACAGATGGCCAGTAAACGTATGGAAAGGTAGTCCACCTCACTGGTAATCAAAGAAGTGCAGTTTCAAAGTAATAACGATTTTTAATCTGTCAGCTTGCTAAATGGGAAAAGTGAGCAAGATTAATTACTGGCACATGATAGACAGTCAGAAAACAACTTACACTCTGTTAGTGGGGACCGTTTAAGTCAAAACAAGTAGCATTTTTGAGCTGTCTAGTAGGTAATTCAAATAAGTCCAGGAAGACAGTTTACTTGGCAGTATTCTGTAATGCTGATATACCCAGTTAGTTACTGTCTGCTTTTAGTTTTATTTTTTCTCTTGCTCTGTACGGTCTCCGTTAAGTCTCAGGAATAGCACATATGTAAAAAGTAGTAATAAAGCAGGACAGTGAGGGAATGTGGATAAATGATCTGCATTTTAATTTCTATTCCATTTGACTGTAAATAGAAATTGCTTTTTTACCCAGATCAAGAGAGTTTTAAGAGCATGTGCACTTGAACAGTTGTTCTAATTTACATAAGGACACTTTATATATTTGCCAACAAAACAGAAAGGTGTTTGTACAGCTGTAAGAATTGGAATTAGTTTTATTTACCAACTTTTTCTTTATTTCTCAACACTTTGCTGTGAAATTAAGTTGTTAAAAGAATATTGAATAGTAATGGCAGTTCAGTTCCCAAATTCTGTTTTTTTGCTTCCTGAACATTTCTGAATTTACTCGGCCCCCCCCCCCCCCAGGTTTTCGACAAAATCTTTCTTTCCATTTTCCTTTCTCTCTCTTTAACTTTTGAGATGAAAACAGTACCTTTTGTAAAAAAAATTGCTCTAACAGTGATTAGACCCGTTTCATTCTTTCTGATGGCAGAGATTAAAGACTCCTCCTCCCCTGTCAAAATGGAGCTCTGAACCAGGAGCCTAATGAAGAAGCTGAAAACTGTGTCACCATCCTGATACCCCTCTCCACAAAGTATCTTTCTATTGGCATCTTGTTAGAGTTTCTTTTGATCTCTTTTGGAGATAATATGAGAAATAGAAATGTTGCATTGTGTGGAATCTGTCACCTCAAGTTTTAAGCGAAACAAGCCTTACGTAGTGGGTTTCCATTTTATCTAGTTCTGTGTTATATTTATCGCGCTTTGCTGTAGAATCTGGTTTGCATTTGATTGTGTGGAGTCTTGACTATTGATGTTCATTTAGATCTTTTCAAAATTTATTTATTTTATAAGAGAGAGAACACAAGCACGAAACAGCAGGGGAGGGGCAGAGAGAAAGGGAGAGAGAGAATCCCAAGCAGGTTCCATGCTGTCAGTACAGCCCAACTCAGGGCTTGAACCCACAAACCATGAGATCTGACCTGAGCCCAAACCGAGCGTTGGATGCTTAACTGACTGAGCCACTCAGGTGCTCCTTCATTTATTTAAAAAAAAAAAAAAAAAAAAAAAAAAAAAAATTTTTTTTTTTTTTTTTTAATGTTTATTTCTGAGACAGGGAGAGACAGAGCATGAACGGGGGAGGGCAGAGAGAGAGACACAGAATCCGAAGCAGACTCCAGGCTCTGAGCTGTCAGCACAGAGCCCGACGCGGGGCCTGAACTCACGAACCGCGAGATCATGACCTGAGCCGAAGTCGGACGCTCAACCGACTGAGCCACCCAGGCGCCCCAGGCGCTCCTTCATTTAGATCTTTCAAAGAAATACGGTTTCTGGGTTTAAATTTTTATTGCTGATGCTTGGTTGATTTTTAAGTCTTCTACAGTAGTGTTTTAAATGGTAAAATTTCTGAAAATTTCAGTCCCATTTTTAATTCTCCATATTTAGATTTTTAAGTAAATTGCTTCTCAAATGTTATGTTACCAGTTGCAGTGTTTTTATGTTATGTAGTGGGTTAGTAAAAATAAGATGAAATATTTTATCTTAAAAATATTTTGCCTGAAGTTTAGAGAATCCAATATATACGTTTTATAGAGTTTATTAATCAGGAAAGTAAGAACTGCTTTTTTTTTTTTGAAAAATTTTTAATGTTTGTTTATTATTGAGAGAGAGAGAGAGAGAGAGACAGAGCATGAGTGGAGGAGGGGCAGAGAGAGAGAGAGACAGAATCTGAAGCAGGCTCCAGGCTCCGAGCTGTCAGCACAGAGCCTGACACGGGGCTCGAACCCACAAGCTGTGAGATCATGACATGAGCTGAAGTCAGACGCTTAACTGAGCCACCCAGGTGCCCCAAGAACTGCTTTTTTAATATTTAAGTTGTATATATTTTTCTCTCAGGGATTTAAAAAATATAATCATTTTATGTAAGAAGAATGTGAGGTTTCTTCATCATTAATGTATTTTGGCATAAATTAGTGTTACATAGAGCTACTGACTCTAAGCACTTTAAACTTTTGTTCAAATACTGTAGCATCAGAAGCATTTTTAGGGCCATTTATTGTGGAAGCCCTATACCCTGTGCACTTTCTAAATGTTGCATTGATTGAGATTGTCCTGTTTCCTACTTACATTCTAGGCTTTTCTATTGGGCTCCATATGTGGGACAGAGACAAATTAAATTGCAAGCTGTGTTTAACAAGAATGGTATTTAGGGTGTGCTGCTGCTGCTGCTGCTGCTTCTAATTTTTAATGTTTATTTATTTTTGAGAGAGAGCGAGCATGAGCAGGGGAGGGGCAGAAAAGGGGGGGGGGGACAGAGGATCTATACTGGGCTCTGTGCCGACAGCAGAGGGCCCAATGCAGGGCTCAAACTCACGAACTGTGAGTTATGACCTGAACGGAAGTCAGACGCTTAACTGACTCAGCCACCCAGGCACCCCAGGGTTTGCTTTTTCATATCAGTTCATTGTTTCCAGACTTTGGTCAAAAGGGTACTTGGGCCAGATCTCAGAAAAGAACGAAAGAAAACGATTTGGGTGGTTTGTTTTCTTTTTTCTTTTTCTTTTTTTGAGAGAGAGAGAGAGAGAGAGAGAGAGAGAGAGAGAGCGAGCGAGCGCGAGCACACAAGCTGGGGAAAGGGGGCAAGGGGGAGAGAGAGACAGAGAGAATCTTAAGCAGGCTCTGTGCTCAGTGAGGAGCCCAGTGCAGGGCTCAATCCCATGATCCTGGGATCATGACCTGAGCTGAAATCAAGAGTTGGACACTCAACCACCTGAGTCACCCAGAGGTCCCAGGCTTGGTTTGGTTCTAACTAGAAAACCATAGAGTCTGTTATTTTAATATTTATTAATTTAGTTTTAATACAGTAGGTGATGTTTGGACTGAAACTAAAGACTCCCAACATGATATGCTGTCCTTTTCCTTGGAGCTGCTTTTTGCTCAGGAAAGAATTTTTTTTTTAGGTGGCTTACTGTGTTTCAGAAAGCGTGTTATCGCTGCTTTCTTTCCACTGTATTTGCACTTTTGAAGTTGATATCCTTTAGATCTTAACCTGCTGCAGCTTTCTGATAGTCTCCATCTCCATTTTCTTGCTAAGGTTCTGTCATTTTTTCCTTGAGTGGTAAATTTACTTTGAGTTCTGGGACTCAGAAATTTTTATGGAAATCACAGTTAAAAAGTAAGTACTACTCTAGGCCATATAATTTTGTTGTCAGAGAACAGAGAATAATGACTTTTTTTTTCATAGTTGCATATAGTGATCAGTAAGAAGAGACCTCCCCCTGTCTTTTTTTTTTTTTTTTTTAAGGCTGCATTTTGAAGTTGTGTAGTCTTTGTATTATAAAGTGTGTCGCTATGCTTTTAAGTGGATGACATTCGTTTTCAGTCTTTCCAAGGTAGCTTTTACAGCAATGCAGTCTTTATTTCCATATGAGTAAATGCTATCAGATGCTAAAAGTGAATTATGTCCACAATAAAATCTGACTTATGTAATTTTTCTTTTAAAGGAATTTGAGGCTTTGTAGCCTTGAAGTTTTTCTGATTTTACCATTTGGTTGTCATTTCAAAAGAGAAGAAATGACTACAGCCTTAAGTCACCAGTTATGATTCAGTTTCTGAGATCAATTAGCACTGTCTGTAAGAAAGTCTGTATTTTACTACTAGCTTTAAACAAGATAGTGTGCAAAGACATTATTTAGGTACTTTATTTCAGGTTAACATAAAACAGATGATAATAGGATCACTGGTTTGATACATTATTACCAGTCAAATGTGCATTCATAGATTTGGATGCAGAGCAATAGGCCTGACAGAATAAGCAGTTGCCTGTTTTGTGACCAGTGTTACTTGAAAGTTGTCAAAATGAATGCCTGTTCAACTAAAGTTAGACAAAAATGAATGTGTTCCTCGCTTGAAGCTTTGTTCCTGTTGGTAGTTGTATTATTTTGAACTATCAGTACAGTAGGCATCAAGCCCCAAATCCTGAACACCAGGAAGCTCCTGCTTCTGTGTCATCTCTTGAACTGCGTGCCTGGGTTAAGGTCAGGACATGGCAGTGCAGGGTCCTGACTATCCTGAAGTTTCCCAGAAAGTGTATCTTCTGTCCCCTTTGGCCACATAGTTTTGCCAAGAAGTAAAGATTTATCTATTTAAATACTGGCATTTTCCCTCATTGCTGAGTCACAAGACAGCATTGTGGAAATAAAAGATTTCAAGCCCTGAAATATCTCCAGGTTTTGAGTTGCCTTTTGGTAAGGTAATTTTGGGGAGGGGACCAGGGTGACCCAGTCCTCATTTTTTGGACTGTTGAGAGCAATATTGGATTTTTCTTTTTTTTCTTTTTTTTTTTAATTTTTTTTTTTAAGTTTATTTATTTTTGAGACAGAGAGAGACAGAGCATGAATGGGGGAGGGTCAGAGAGAGAGAGGGAGACACAGAAACTGAAACAGGCTCCAGGCTCTGAGCTGTCAGCACAGAGTCCGACGCGGGGCTTGAACTCATGAACTGAGAGATCATGACCTGAGCCGAAGTCGGACGCTTAACTGACTGAGCCACCCAGGCACCCCTTGGATTTTTCTTAATAACAGTTTTATTGATACATAATTCACATACATTATAGTTCGTTTAAATTGCACAATTCAGTTTTTTTTAGTATATTCATAGAATCTGTCACTACAGTTAATTTTAGAATATCTTTACTCTGAAAAGCCCCACACCCTTTAGCAGTCAGTCCCTACTTGGTTCCAACCTCCCCAGCCCTGGACGACTACTAATCTTTCTGTCTTTGTGGGTTTGCCCATTGTGGATATTGCATAGTAATAGAATCAGAGAAAGGGGCACCTGGGTGGCTCAGTCTGTTAAGCCTCCGACTCTTGGTTTCAGCTCCGTTCATGATCTCATGGTTTGTGAGTTCAAGCCCAACATTGGGCTCTGTGCTGACCGTGCAGAACCTGCTTGAGATTCTCTTTCTCCTCTCTCTGCCCCTCCCCTGCTTGTGCTCTCTCCCTCTCTCTCAAAATAAATAAATAAACATAAAAAATTTTAAAAAGATAGAGTCATACAATATGTGGCCTTTTGTGACAGGCTTGTTTCACTTAGTATATGTGTTTAAGGTTTATCCATCCACGTATCAGTGAATCTTTTCATTGCCAAATAATAATCCATTGTATGGGTATACTACATTTTTATTGGCATATAAATAACATACAATGTTATATCAATTTCAAGTACCTCACATTGATTTCAACAATTGTGTACATTACCCAGTGCTTGCCATGACAGGTATCGTGTAGTCACCATCTGTCCTCATACATTGTTACAATATTATTGACTATATTCCCTATGCTGTACTTCTCATCTCTGTGACTTATTTTATAACTTGAAGTTTGAGACTCTTAATCCCCTTTATCTATTGTGTGCTTTCCTTACCTCCCCACTGGCAACCACCAGTTTGTTCTCTGTGTTTAGTTTTCTGTTTTTTGTTAAAAAAAAAAAAAAAAAAAACAACCCTTTTTTTAATGTTTACTTATTTGTGAGAGAGAGAGGGAGGGAGGGGCAGGAGAGGGAGACACAGAATCCAAAGCAGGCTCCAGGCTCTGAGCTGTCAACTGTCAGCGTGGAGCCTGACACAGGGCTCGAACCCATGAACTGTACAGTCATGATCTGAGCTGAAGTTGGATGCTCAACTGACTGAGCCACCCAGGTGCCCGTTTTTGGGGTTTTTTTTTGAAAAAAAATTTTAAAGTTTATTTTGAGAGAGAGAGAGAGAGAGAGAGAGAGAGAGAGAGAGAGAGCGAGCGCGCACAAGTGGAGGAGGGTCAGAGAGAAGTAGAGGCAGAATCCCAAGCTCTGCAATACCAGTGCAGAGCCCGATGCGGGGCTTGAACTCAAGAACCGTGAGACCATGACCTGAGCCGAGATCAAGAGTTGGACGCTTAACTGACTATGCCACCCAGGCCACTCCCCCGCCCCGCCCCGCCCCGTTTTTATTTTGTTTGTGTTTGTTCATTTGCTTTGTCTTTTATACTCCACATGAAAGTGAAATCATATGGTACTTGTTTTTCTCTGATTTATTTTACTTAGTGTAATGCTTTTTAGGTCCATTCTGGGTATACTACATTTTAGTTATGCATTTATCAGTTGATGGACATTTCATTTATTTCTACTTTTTGATTGTCATGAATAATTCTGCTGGGATCATTGATGTTCTGATTTTTGTGTGGATATTTTGTTTTCATTTCTTTTGAGCATGTACTTAGGAGTGAAATTGCTCGGACATATGTGAGAACTCAAAGTTTAACCTTTTAAGGGAACTGCTGGGATGGTTTTTGAGAGTGGCTGTGTCATTTTACCATCCCATCAGCAGTATGAGGGCTCCAGTTTTTCCATCCCTTCATCAGCAGTTGTCTGTCTTTTTTATTACAGCTATCCTGGTGGGTGGTTGTGAAGTAGTATCTCATGTGGTTTTGTTTTGCATTTCTGTAGTGATTAATGATGTGAATCTTTTCATGTGCTTATCGAAAGTGTATAATCTCCTTTGGAAGAAGGTCTATACAGATCTTTGCCCACATTTTAAATTAGATTATCTTTTATTACTAAGTTGTAAGAATTCCTTAAATATTCTGGATACCATTCATCCCCTTATCAGACATGATATGTTTTCCCCATTATGCGGGTTGTCTTTTCACTTTTGTGCTGGTGTCCTTTAAAGCACAGAAGGTTTCGGTTTGGATGAAGTCCAGTTTATCTTTGTTTTCTTTGTTGTTGTTTGTGCTTTTTGTGTCCTATCTAAGCAAGTTGCTTACTCTGAGATTATGAAGATTTGTTCCTCTGCTTTCCTGTAAGATTTTTATAGTTTTAACTCTCATATTTAGGTGTCTGATCCATTTTGAGTTAATTTTTACATGAAGTCTGAGGTAGGGCTCCAGCTTCATGGTTTTTTACATGTGCATATCCAAGTACGGTATTTTGAAAAGACTGTTCTTTTTCCCATTGAACTGTCTTGGCACCTCTGTTGTTGAAGTTACATTGATTATAAATGTAAAGATTTATTTCTGGACTCTCAGTGATATCCCACAGATTTGTATTATCTGTCCTTATGCCAGTATTATACTGTTTTGATTACTGTACCTTTGAGTAAGTTTTGAATTCAAGTGTCAATCTTCCAAGTATGTTTTTTTTCAAGATTGGCTGTTCTGAGTCCCTTGCATTTCCATGTGATTTTAGGATCATCTTGTCAATTTCTGCAAAATGACAGCCGGGATTTTAATAGGGATTGCATTGAATCTAGAGATAATTTTGGGATATGTTACCATAAATCTTCTAGTCGAAGCACATAATACATCTTCCCATTTATTTAGGTCATCTTTAATTTTCTTCAGAAATGTTTTGTAGTTACCAGTGTACAAGGTTCACGCTTCTCTTGATAGCTTTATTCCTAAGTATTCTATTTTTTTTTGGATAAAAAATATCCAAAATGGGGGCGGCTGGGTGGCTCAGTCAGTGAGGCCTTCGACTTCAGCTCAGGTCATGATCTCACAGTTTGTGGGTTCGAGCTCTGTGCTGGCAGCTCAGAACCTGGAGCCTGCTTCAAATTCTGTGTCCCCCTCTTTCTCTGCCCCTCCCTTGCTCATACTCTGTATCTGTCTCTCAAATATAAACATTAAAAAAAATCCAAAATGGAATTTGTTATTGTAAATGGAATTTAAAAATTGTTTCTTGTTTTCAGATGAGAACAGTATTGTTTTACAGTCTTTATACCTAATGTAAATCTTTCTTTTGACTCTTAGTAGGATAGACACTAAATTTTGAGCTTTAAGTGAGAACATACTTTGAGCTTGTCTGTTCTGCTTCAGTATTGCTTATTTATTAATTTTCCACTGATTATGCCATTTATGCACGTCTGCTTTGTAAAATTCCTTGTCTGTAATAACCAAAACAACTTTGTAGTTAATATTTTAGAGGGTCAGATATTTGTTGTGTTTCAAAGTAACAGTATTTTATAAAACACCTTTTGGAGATAAAAGCCAAAACTTTCTTTCCTTTGAAGCAAATGATAAGTAAGAGTGGACAGCCTAACATATCTAGTCTAGAGTGAGTCTTAGAGACTATGTAAGCTGAGCTGGATTTATCCTTTTAGCCCACAGTACACTTCCGAAGTAGTCCCATCTTTTCCATCCATCCTTTTTCTTGAACTGCTTGTAGTGAAATAACAGACACAAGGACTATTTTGGCTTATGTTTGGGAAGAAAGTTACTGTTTTCTTCCTTGTACCTTGCTTTGTAAACTTTTCCTTGATAATGTCACATCCTCATTGTTTTCTTCCTCTCTGTTTCCCTGGATAGTTTGTATCCAAACATTACTGTAATTTCCTAGTTAACTTCCTTCCAGATCCTGGCACTTCCAGTCAGTCTTGGACATTAGCACAAAGAAATTCTTAAGCATTGCTTTTATTTTCATTTCTTAAAAATCTACAGTATCCCCTGTTGCTTACACAATAAAGTTGAGATGCTATACCCTAACATTCAGGGCCCTTCCCAGGGGAACTTCTCTTTTTTCTTTTTCTTTTTTTATTAAAAATTTTTTAAAAAATACTTATTTTTGAGACAGTGCAAGAGACAGCGTGCAAGCAATGGAGGGGCAGACAGAGGGAGACACAGAATCTGAAGCAGGCTCCAGGCTCTGAGCTGTCAGCCCAGAACCCAACGCGGGGCTCGAACTCACGAACTGTGAGATCATGACCTGAGCCGAAGTTGGACGTTTAACCGACTGAGCCACTCAAGTGCCCCTTTTTTTATCTTAGTGTAAGAGAGAGAGAGAGACCGGGTGGAAAGGGACAGAGGGGAGCGGGGAGAGAGAGAGAGAGAGAGAGAGAGAGAGAGAGAGAGAGAGAGAGAGAGAGA
>NW_024412422.1:11297695-11304001 GCF_014898765.1 Herpailurus yagouaroundi
AGAGAGAGAGAGAGAGAGAGAGAGAGAGAGAGAGAGAGAGAGAGAGAATCCTAAGCAGCCTCCATACTCAATGCGGAGCCTGTCGCCTGGCTCAGCCCCACAACCTTGGATTCACAACCTGAGGGGAAACTGAGAGTCAGATGCTAAACCAACTGAGCCACCCAGGTGCCCCCGACTACTAAAATGTACTGTTTTATTTATAGCACAGTACTTTGTTTTCCCCTGCCTCCAATGAAATGTCACGTTGAACATGTCTACAACAAAGTAGTGGTGAGAGGAAAGTTGGGAAGGGGGTGGTGTCCTAGAATCTTGACTTATCCAGCTTTCCTTTTGTCTGTTGAGGTACCCTTAAGAAATCATAAGGTTCATGGAACAAAGTTGGAGAGCCAGTTGTTTACCTCATGTACCGAATACTCAGCATTCCTATACTCTGTGTGTGACATCTTTTTTCTCCTAATGCATTATAATTTTCTGCAGTTTAGAAACATAGTTTATAGAACTAGGGATGTGTACTCCCCATGGTGGCTAGCATTATGTTGTACAGATAGAAGGTGGTACCCAACATATATTTATTTCCCAATTGATATTTAAAAAATTTTATTATACTTACTACATTCAAATCAGAGGAAAGCTAGTTTTGTTTTTTCCTTACTTAGACATATTGCCATAAGACTATTAGAAACTGGAATTACCACTGATTTTCAGGAAACTCAAGAAAGCAGTTGTTTCTAGCCAAATCTAAAAATGGCTTTCCGACAACATGACATATCCAGATTATATTTTTCTTATAGAAGATTGCTTCTAGGCAATCTTAATATCCTTCTAGGCATTTTAATTTTCTTTTAAAATATAAAAAACAAAATCCTAAGTGTTAACTTTAACATAAGGCCCAAATGATTCTTACACAAGTGAGAAAAGACAGAAACTCAGGTAAGGGAGTTAAGTATTAAAACATACATACATATAGTCTATTTGAAGTTATTTTAAAATAATTAATTTGCTTTTCGTATTGGGTGTGTTAGAAATGCATATGTATTTGGATTTATATCAGTGTATACAATGTATTCATTTGTGAAGAGTAGTATCAAATCAACTTGAGTTTGAAACCGTAAGATTAAAAGATACCATACCTTAGAGAATCATTTATTTTTATTTTTGTGCTAACCAGGGTAAAAACACCCCCCTTTCTGCTTGTGGGTCACAAAACTCATTTTCCTTGCTCAGTGCCCTAGAGGCAAAGATAGGATTAATTGGTTCTTCTCTGTTTGAAAAAATGACATCCTTTTCTATTATAGTAGGAAATTATTTTTAAATGACTTAAAATTTTGTATAAGATTTAGGGATACAAGTGGTTGGCCTTCTGTTAATTTTGTTGTGTTGGTATGTCCTATCCTGTACGATGTTGTTGGGTGTCACGTGACTGTGGACCAGTGTGTTCTTCCTTATGTTAGCCTCTCCATCTACTGGAAAATCACAGTTTTGCCACTTTGTATTTTATTTTATTAAACAAGACTTTTTTTAAATTAAGATTTTATTTTTAAGTAATCTCTATACCCAACATGGCGCATAAGCTCAGAACCCCAAGATTGAGAAGTCATATGCTCCACTTACTGAGCCAGCTAGACACCCATACAGAAAACACTTTTTTTTTTTTTACCTCTTAAAAATTTTTTTTTAAAGATGTTTTATTTATTTTTGAGACAGAAAGCATGAGCTGGGGAGGGGCAGAGAGAGGGAGACAGGAAACCGAAGTGGGTTCCATGTTGACAGCAGAGAGCCTGATGTGGGGCTCGAACTCATGAGTGATGATCTGAGCTGAAGTCAGACACTCAGCTGATGGAGCCACCCAGACACCCCTAAAAATTTTTTTTTAATATTTATTCATTTTTGAGAGCGACAGAGACCAAGCACGAGTGGGGGAAGAGCAGAGAGAGAGAAGGAGACACGGAATCCAAAGCAGGCTTTTGGCTCCCAGCTGTCAACATAGAGCCCAACGCAGGGCTTGAACCCTCAAACCTTGAGATTATGACCTGAGCCAAAGTTGGATGCTAAACTGACTTGAGCCACTCAGGCATCTCTCCACAAAAGACTTTGAAAGACAGATGTTTGGTTGAGAATTTCAGCTGCTGGCACAAGAAGATACAAGTAGAGATGGCTTTGTTGCTTCTTTCGGTGGGGGGTGGTATGTGCATTGCAGAGAGAGATCCTTGTTTCTTGTCCTGACCCTGCCACGTTTGAAGTCAGGATGAGGTATATTTTATTTTTAATAATTTGTATTAGCTCTTCCCAGTTTGTTGTCTCTCCCAAATTTTCCAGGTAAAGAAAAAACTTTGGGGCTGACTTTCTATGGATCTGTCTAACCTCAAAGACTTGAATTTTGTGGTAATACAATGTCATCTCCGTGGTATATCAGATAAACTACTTATAGCATTTAAAAAACATAATTACTTATTTTGAAAGAGAGAGAGCAGGGAAAGGGCAGAGAGAGAGAGGTGGGGTGAGAGAATCCCAAGTAGGGTCCATCTACACTGTCAGTGCAGAGCCTGATGCTGGGCTCGAACTCAAGAACCGTGAGGTCATGACCTGAGCTGAAACCAAGAGTTGGACTCTAAACTGACTCATGCACCCTTTAGCATTTTAAATATTAAATATTCTGTTTGATATGCCCAGAATTAAAATTAGGAAATAGTTGTGGTCATTCATAATGGAACGTATCTGGTGCTGCATTTTTTAGTGGGCAAGTGCTGTTGTCTGGTGTATTTTATAACTGTAGCCAATTGGTGTTTAGAACGGAAGAGTATAAACCTTTGAAATGCATTCAAGTTTCCCATGGTTTTGTGGCTGGGACCCTGATACCTTCAGATATTTTTGCAATGGTAGATGTTGTAAGAATTAATTCTCAGGTTGGTCATTTGGAACAGAACACTATTCCTATGTAAACCTATGTCTCCTAAGCTATATTATTCAGTACCTTTCATTTCTATCTTATTTTAGCCATCTGCTTTCATGACTTTGTCATCATCTGTAACTGCTTTTTTTTCATGGTGGCCCCCCCCCCCCCCCCCCGGGTCTGCTCTGATCATGGTCAGCTTAACCTTTACTCTTCTACTCCCTTTTTTCCTGTCCCTTTTAGGGCTCTGACCTTTCCATGGCCATCTTTTTTTTTTTTTTTTTTTTAAACCTGTTTCTGCCACCTTTATCACCCCCTTTTTTTAAAAAAAAATTTTTTTTACGTTTATTTATTTTTTTGAGAGACATAGAGCACAAGTTGGGGAGGGGCAGAGAGAGAAGGAGACATAGAATCCGAAGTAGGCTCCAGGCTCCGAGCTGTCAGCACAGAGCCCGATGTGGGGCTCGAACTCACAAACCGTGAGATCATGACTTGAACCGAAGTTGGATGCTTAACTGACTGAGCCACCCAGGCACCCCTATGATCACCCTTTTTGATTCCTTACTCAGTCACCTCATTTCCTTTATCTATCACAGAATGTTCTTTCTTCTTGCTTTTCAGAGCATATAGGCAGAGTCCTTAACCTGGATCCATGGATTCCCAAATGGTTCATGGAGAGGATTCAGGGCATTGATAAACTTGGATGGGAAAAAATATTACATCTTTGTTTTCACTAGTTTCTGATTGAAATTTAGCATTTTTGGGTGCCTGGCTGGCTCAGTCAGTGGAACATGTGACTCTTGATCTCGGGGTCATGAGTTCGAGCCCCACCTGGGGTGTAGAGATTACTTACAATCAAGCAAAAAAGAAATTTAGCATTTCTTTTCCATTAACAAATCATTAGTATTAGCAGTATCTGTGACTTTAGCACTTGTAGAACTCAGTTAATTTCATATCACTTGTATAGATGTAGACATCTTGACATATTATGCTCCTCACCTTTTGAAAATTATAGTATTAAATTTGCTGTTAGATCTTATAGATTAATGCATTAATAAAGAAGCATGTGTATTACTCTTGCACTGATTTGGATTTTCAGATTTTGATGCCTACATTTCATTATATTTGATCTCTTTTGATTTCCGATTTATTTTATGCATTTAAATCCATAGGCCCCCCCCCAAATGCTAAGGGGGATCCATGGATAAAAGAAAGGTTAAGAATCCCTAATCTAGATAAAGGTTCCCTGTGCCCCATCTCCTTGCACTTCTCTCATTATTATTTTATTATTTTTTAAGCTGTGTGCCCAACGTGGGGCTTGAACTCAGGACCCCAAGATGAAGAATCACATGCTCTAATGACTGAGCAGCTAGGCCCTCCCCACCCCCCTTTGAATTTCTCTCTTACTCCTTTTTCTCCCTCTTGCCTGAGAACGCCTCCATTTGTCTCCTTAGTTTGTTGTGCCTGTGCACACATCTTGGCCCCTTGCTGTGTTCATTATCCCCATCTCGTTTCTGTTTTGTTTTTTTTTCTTTTCTAACATGTATCTTGTTTTAATACTTTGCAGAAATGTATGTAGATAAAAACCTCAGTATTTTATAAAATATAACTAATGCCTTAACCTCTAGTATGTGTAGTCTTTGTGTAATCATTTTTGTTACTTGAAGATTTGGGATAATCAGGGAACACTACTATTGATTGATTGATTGTTGTTTTGTGTGTGTGTGTGTGTGTGTGTGTGTGTGTGTTTTAAACTTTAATTCCAATATGGTTAACATACAGTGTTATATTCGATATACATGTACAATATAGTGATTCAGCACTTCTATACATTACTCATTGCTCATCATGGTAAATGTTCTCTTAATCCCCATCACCGTTTCACCCATTCACCCTCCCCGACCCACCTCCTTTGTAGTAACCATCAGTTGTCTGTAGTTAAGAGTCTTTTCTTGGTTTGTGTCTTTCTCTCTCTCTCTCTCTCTCTTTTTTTTCCTTTGTTCATTTGTTTCTTAAATTCCATGTATGGGTGAAATCATATGATATTTATCTTTCTCTGACTTTTTTCACTCAGCATTATACTCTCTAGATCCATCCATGTTGTTGCAAATGGCAGTTCATTCTTTTTATGGCTAAATAATATTCCATTGTATATATCACCTCTTTATCCATTCATGTATCAGTAGACACTGGGCTGTTTCCATAATTTGGTTATTGTAAATAATGCTGCAATAAACAGGCACATGTATCTTTTTGATTTAGTGTTTTCATATTCTTTTGAGTAAATACCCAGTAGCGGAATTACTGTATTGTATGGTAATTTTATTTTAAAGTTTTGGGGGAAGCTCCACACTGGTTTTCACAGTGGCTGCACCAGTTTGCATTCCCAACAGTACACAAGGATTTTAAATAAGAAATTTATTTATTTATCTATTTGTTTATTTTTTTATTTAAAGAAAGGGACAGTGCCTGGCTGGCTCAGTTGGTGGAGCATGTGACTTTTCATCTTGGGGTCTGGAGTTTGAGCCCCACTTTGCATGTAGGGATTACTAAAAAAAGTGCTCAAGGATTCTTCACATCCTTGCCATCACTTGTTGTTTCTTGTGGTGTTAATTTTAGCCATTCTGAAGGTATGAGGTGATATTTCATTGTGGTTTTTGACTTGCATTTCCCTGATAATGTGTGATGTTGAGCATCTTTTCATGTGTCTTTGGCTATCTCTATGTCGTCTTTGGAGAAATGTCCATGTTTTCTGCCCTTTTTTAAAAATTTTGTTTTTTATTTTAGAGAGGATGAGTAGGGGAGGGGCAGAGAGAGGGGGAGAGAGAATCTGTAGAGCTCAATCCCACGACCCTGGGATCGTGACCTGAGCTGAGATGAAGATTTGGATGCTCAACTGACTAAGCCACCCAGTTGCCCCTCTGCCCATTGTTTAATTGTGTTTTTGTTTTGTTTTGTTTTGTTTTTTTGGTGTTGAGTTGTAGAAATTCTTTATTATTTTGGATACTTAAAAAAAATTTTTTTTAATGTTTATTTAAAAAAATTTTTTTTTAACGTTACTTATTTTTGAGACAGAGAGAGACAGAGCATGAATGGGGGAGGGGCAGAGAGAGAGGGAGACACAGAATCCGAAGCAGGCTCCAGGCTCTGAGCCATCAGCCCAGAGCCCGACACGGGACTCGAACTCACGGACCGTGAGATCGTGACCTGAGTTGAAGTCGGACGCTTAACCGACTGAGCCACCCAGGTGCCCCTTTAATGTTTATTTTTAAGAGAGACAGTGTGTGAGCAGGGGAGGGGCAGAGAGAGAGGGAGACACAGAATCTGAAGCAGCTTCCAGGCTCTGAGCTGTCAGCACAGAGCCTGACGCAGGGCTCAAACCCACAAACCGTGAGATCATGGCCTGAGCCAAAGTC
>NW_024412422.1:11304401-11355940 GCF_014898765.1 Herpailurus yagouaroundi
GTGTATATAAACCACAATTTCTTTATCCATTCATCAGTTGATGGACATACTCAGTAGGTTCTGTTTTAGTTTTGTTGATTGTTTCCTCTGATTCTGTTTCTGCTATTTTGATGTGGTCCCAATAGTTTATTTTGCTTTTGTCATTGTCAGAGAAATTATTGCCTGTGCTCTCTTCTAGGATTTTTAGGGTTTCAGGTCCCACATTTAGATCCCTAATCCATTTTGAGTTATTTTTGTTTAGGGTCCAGTTTCATTCTCCATCTTGTTTCTTTGTACTGTTCTTTAATGTTATGTATTATGTGGTTTAGTATATGCTTATAGTATAAAAAGTCATATAGAACAGAGGAATGTAAAAAAAAGAAAAAAAAAAAAAGGTAATCTGCCTCTGGCTTCCAATTCCACTACCCTGGGGAGGTCTGTGGACTAGTGTACAATTTGGAAAATTTTTATCTTAGTGATATTCAAGTCTATCTTAGAGCTAACCCTCTACTTCCCCCTACTTAATTCCTGCTTTGTGTTTTTGAAGGCATAGATCAGCTGTCACTTGTAAAGCCACAGCCTTTTATTCCTCAGAACTTAAATTTTAGTACTTTTTACATTAGATTCTAAAAGATTTGCTTCATGTCTGTAACTACTCTCCTACACGTGGGAGCTCCTTCAGGAAAAGGCAGGGATTGTGTCTTAGGCCCTAGCCTCTCCAAAGTCAGTGACTAAGACACTGTAGGTACTCAGTAAATGTTAAGAATGAATAAATGGCCTCTCAGTTTCCAGGATGGCATCCACTGTAACTGATACGCTGCGTAAAATGGTCCACATACAACAGATGGTATATGGTGAGAATAATTTTTTCAAAGTTCTCGAAAAAAATGTCACAGTATTCTTAATTGATGAAAACAGAACAATAACATTGGAATAAATTTTAAAAAATTGATCTAGAACTTCAGTGAGAAAAAGCAGATTTAGTTGAGAGATGAAATGGGCAGCCTAGGGGTTTGGCGAAGACTTGTGGAAGCACATTTGACTATTACTGATGTTAAGTCTGGTAATGATTTTTAAATTTCATCTAGTTTTATGTCATCATGTGGTTTTAATAAATTTATATTTATTCGTAATGTGTCACTAGCATTTCACTTATTTCACTATTATTCTGATCCTTTAAAAAGGTCTCAGACAACTTGGAGTGATTTTTCAGAATCATAATTGGGAGGTAAAAGAGGAAGAACTGAGGAGCAGAGCTTATATCGTATTTCCTGGGTGTGGGACTGAGGGATACTCAGGAGAGAGGTGGTGCTTTGGTTGAAACACTTCTTTCTTTCTTTTTTTTTTTTTTTAATTTATTTTTTAAAGTTTATTTTTATTTTTGAGAGAGACAAAAACAGCATGAGTAGGGGAGGGACAGAGAGAGAAGGAGAGAGAGAATCCCAAGCAGGCTCTGTGCCATCAGCACAGAGATGTGGGACTTGAACTCAGGAAACCTCAGGAAACCATGAGATCATCACCTGATCCGAAACCAGGAGTCGGAGGCTTAACTGACTGAGCCACCCAGGCGTCCCAAAACACTTCTTTATTATTACCACCAGGTGGCACCACTGGCCCAGGGTGACTAGGTTTCTGCCCAGAATGAGAAGGGAAGGTTTTGAGAGCCCATCGCTGTGGGGGTAACATAGAGGGGTTTGCAGGTGTGTGTGTGTCAGAGGGAGGTACATGTATACCCTTTTCCCCTCTAGTCTAGAGCTTTTGGTAAACTGAATGTGTATAAGGCAGGGAATGAAGTACATGAAGAATTTAAACTTTTATTATCTTATCTGATAATTTTTATTGTTTTTCTTTTTTTCTTTCTATGCCTGTAGTTCCTTCAGAAACAGGTAACATTTTTCTGACAGCCTCTTTGTATTCTTGCATCTTGCTTTTATAATGCTTATGTTTCTTACAATAGAGGGTAATGGAAAATTAATATACTCTCACATGACATTGGAAAAATCTGCATGCAAATTGCCACAGTTGCGATTAGATTATAGACAATTAATTTTCCAAACTTTGCAGAAATCCTGGCTACAACATTTTACTATTTAATACCAACATTGTTTTTTCAAAAATCCAAACATGGGCGCCTGAGTGGCTCACAGTTAGTCAGGTGTCTGACTCTTGATTTTGGGTCAGGTTATGATCTCACAGTTGTGAGATTGAGCCCCGCCATCAAGCTCTGCTCTGTGTGTGAAGCCTGCTTGAGATTCTGTCTCTCCCTTTCCCTCTGCCCCTTTCCTGCTTGCAGCTGTGCACGCATGCACGCACTGTCTCAAAAAATCCAAACATTGAATTTTCAGAATTTACAGTATTAGATACTGTTCACAGTGTAGAATGAAATATCCAGGCCTTGCCTCCTTGTAGCTGATAATAATAGAGTGTTGGCCTGAAATATGGTGTTTATGACCAGGGTTTTCCCCAGTATCCTAACACTATAGCTTCATTTTTGTGCTCTCTACTTCTGTTCATCTTTTTTACATCTTCCTCTAAACTCTTTACTCGTCTTTAAAAAGGGACTTTCTGTGGTGCCTGGGTGGGTTTTTTTTTTTTTTAATGTTTATTTTTGAGGGGGAGAGAGAGAGAGAGAGAGACCGAGTGTGAACAGGGAAGGGGCAGAAGGAGAGGGAGACAGGATCTGAAGTAGGCTCTAGGCTTTGAGCTGTCTGCACAGAGCCTGACGCAGGGCTCGAACCCATGAACTATGAGATCTTGACCTGAGCCGAAGTTGGATGCTTTACCGACTCTTGAGTTTGGCTCATGTCATGGTCTCCTGATTCGTGAGTTGGAGCCCATGTTGGGATCTGCCCTGACTGTGGGGAGCCTGCTTGGGATTCTCCCTCCCTCTCCCTCTCTCTAGATCTCCCCTGCCCCTGCCCTGCTCACAGGTTCACTCTGTCTCAGATAAACAAACCTTAAATAAAAAAGGACTTTCTTTTGAGGAGGATTTAAAAGCAAGAAATATCAGTATTAAGAGAAACACAACTTTTGTGTTTCCTTTTCCCCCTTTCTGCCTTGAAAGAAAACTGTCATGCTAAGTAACAACATGCGAGTAGTTTACTCCTTTTACATGATCGGTAAACAGAAGATTTAAGATAACAATACAGTATTGAAAAAAATCGGTTACTTATTAATGGACTCTTAATACAGCCTAAAATTGTGATCAGCAGATTAAAACTTGGTTCAGTGAAGTGTTAGATGCTTGCTTTTCCACATTGGGTCCTTTTTGGTTTTGTGTAGGATAATACTGATAAGAACACATTTATCAATTTGAGGACAGCTTGACTCAGTCCTTGTCTTTCCTGAACACTTTGACAGACACACACGTGCACTTCCGTGAGAATAAGTCCATTTATGTGGTTCTGTAAAAATATCTCTTGCTGCTTTGAGCTTTAATTTCTTGAATAAAAAGAGTATCATCTTCAATTCTGGGTTGCCATGTAAGTAAATGCTTTATGCACTGAAGCAGATGCCTTTCAGAAAACTAGTGTAATTAAAACATGAATAGGATCAGCAGTATAAGTTAATAATCGTAATAATCGTATTGCTTACTGCAAAACAGGACATGACTGGCTTGAATTTTCCTGTATTATAGTTTTCTGTTCTGTTTTTGCGAGAAAATAGGGAATTTCAGTAAGTTCAGGAAGTTATGACATTCTCTTGAAGTTTTACTGGCAAAATTAATTTTTACCAAGAATTCGTGCAACCATAAGGTGATATAGAATATGGCTTGTATCAGGTGAATGTCACGTAAGGCCAAGTTTTTGGGACCATTAGTGTCTTCCATCTGAAGGTGTCATTATGAGGACAGCAACATTCTGTTAGACCCTCTTAGAGAGCTTTTCCAAGGTGCGCTCATCTTCTGGTGGATGCTCTGTCCCACTCCTAGCTAAGGCGTGCTGTTGTTGGGATCCCCCCCGTTATGCTCTTAGCTCTTGTAATTGCTAGTAATAGGAGCTACGCTGCTGGAAGAGCTGGCAGCTAAGCCCACAGGTGCAGTTATGCTTTTATTTCCTGGTGTGCACGCACACACACCCATCCATCCCTAGTTTGGGATGAGAGGAGGTAAGAGCTAGTAGTGACACTGGGCTTGTAGTGCCATGCCTAAATTGGCTGGCTCGAATTTCTTTGGAATCACCTTGCCCACTGGGGAGCCAATGACCGTTATAGAAATCGTACCAAATAAAAAAAATTCCTCTGGAATTTTCTCTTTTAAGAGACACCGCTGTTGATACTTCCTTTTCCAACTCCTTGGTGGCAGCTTATAGTAAGGGTGAAGGCGTAGTGACTGGGAGCTAGTATCTTCTAGCAGAAAAGTGTGATTCCCTAGCCCTGTGCTAGGTGATAACCCTGTGGGCCCAGCCATTTAAGCGCAAGCCTGTATCTTCAAAGCATTTCCCCATACTATTGTTGCCCAAGTAGACTTTTACTTACCTGGTCCTAACACCTATCTAGAGAAAAATTTTCTTCACTGGACAGCAGCTACTAGATATTTCCTGTCAGCTGAGCATAGTAATGCTCTCACAAGCTAGTGCTCCTCATTAACATTAGTCAGAGGAGGAGAGAGCACAAAGAGTGAGAAAGTGTTGGTGGGAAGTCCAGGTACATAGGCCTGCCACCTGAACCTTCTGGGGATAGGTGACACTGTGGGGCCTGAATTTTGTAACAGAGTTACAGGGAAAAATGGATTCTGTGAAGGGTTTGGCTTCAGTTACTAATGGCAAAAGTATGTTAGGATATTGCCCTCTGCATGTAGACTTGGATTCAGAAGTTAAAATATCTTCATATGTTTGGCTGCAGCTCTGAGATTGTATCTAATTAATGGATCCATTAAACAAAAATCCTACTTCAGGTTGGATTGATAGAGATCTTCTGGATCACTTCTGAAACACAAAGTACAGTAATTATTTTTAATATAATGACTTGTGTGAATACCTTAAAACATACTTCATATGGCTTAAAATTATTTGGGAACATACCTTCACTGAAAGTTTTTTGAAGATGATGGTATTAGAAGCATTACATCTCTGAAAGCATACCATTAATGCTATTCTTTCTATTTCATAATTACTTTTCACATACCTCTTTGTTGATAATGTATGTATGTATTAGTGTAGCCTGTTGTCTGGCTGTATGATCTTTCAACTAAGTCCATCTTCTGCAGACGCTTTTACTGACTCTGCTATCAGTGCTAAAGTGAATGGTGAACACAAAGAGAAGGACCTGGAGCCCTGGGATGCAGGTGAACTCACTACCAGTGAGGAACTGGAGGCTTTGGAAAACGACGTAGTAAGTAAAATCTTTTTGCTTAGTATCAGACTGTGGTCATGTCATGTGATATGGTGTGACCTCCTATCATTTAGTTTTAATTGAAGTATATTGTCATCATTGTAGCGAAGGTATTTAAAGCAGCAGTTTTTTTTGTCTAAACAGAGACTTCTCCCCACACTTAGGAATTATTTCTATGTTTTTAAAGTAAATCATAACAAGCAACTTACAAATTTAAATTGGGAAGCATGGGAAACTGGAAATACTGGCATGTTTTGCTTTGAAAGCTTTACAGAAGAAGGCAGCCTAAGAAAGGGGTGTCTTAATTGTTGACTTTACCTAGAGGTGAGGTCAAAGTATGACTCTTAGGCTTCTTGTCTGAGGAAGAGGTACTCACTATTGAGATACGTAGTGAGTTTACATAGTTATCTATAGACATTGGGATTAGAAGACTTTAACTTTTTTTTTGAGAGTTTAAGTTTTTTTTTTAATTTTTTTTTTAAAGTTTATTCATTTTTGAGAGAGAGAGAGAGAGAGACAGAGCATGAGCAGGGGAGGGGTAGAGAGAGAGGGAGACACAGAATCCGAAGTAGGCTCCAGGCTCCAAGCTGTCAGCACAGAGCCTGACGCGGGGCTCGAACTCAAAAACCGTGAGATCATGACCTGAGCTGAAGTCGGACGCTCAACCGACTGCGCCACCCAGGTGCCCCATAGTTGTTTTTTTTTAAGTTTTAAGCGCAGAGCCTGACACAGGGCTCAAGCTCATGAACCATGGGATCATGATCTGAGCTGAAATCAAGAGTTGGACACTCAACCACCTGAGCCACCTAGGCGCCCCAGAAGACTTTTACTATTTACTGGATATCCTTCTGCACAGTTTAGATTTTTTATCTGGAACATACACTACTTACGCAGTTTTAAAGCCTCTATATGTAACTGATCTCCAGCCCACATATGTTAGCCTCAAGCAGTTGCTTGATTGGTGGTATTACAGAATAGTCATGCCTGGAGTAGCACAGAAGGACCCAAGATTGATGGGTGCCTTCAGAGGCAAGCTTTAGTATTAAAGTTGCCATCAGAAATACTGGGATGATGCTGTGTCCTCTTTCTGAGATGGATAAGGATTATGCACTCTATTTTGTCCCTTTACACCATTCAGACTTTAAACGTTGAAGGGGTTGCAACATTAGTGAAATGACTATCTAGGCATTAATATTCACTAGTGAAGATTCTTGCAGCCTCTGTCCCCAGTTGGTTGATTCTTACAGATTAAAGAATGCAGGCTAGCTTTTGAGAGTGGTAGTTTCCTCATAGAAGTGTAGAGTTATCTACACTGAGGTTACAGGTTAGCATACTGAGCCCTTTGCTCAGGACCCATAGAAGCTGTTAATGTTGAGACCAGTTCTAAAACCCAGCTCTTGTGACTTTGCACAGTGATTGTGTGTTTACTCTCTCATGCTGCTGTCTCTTCGAGCATACCCAGGGAAAAGGGGAGGATGGCCAGGATCTGGTACCATGCTCACACCTTGAATTAGGGATGCAGCAGTGAAAGCTTTGGCTTATTCCCTTCTTCCCCCGAAACTCTGGAAGTATTTTTGGCTATCAGAAAGCATCCTTTATCCCTCGTAGATCTCATGATCAGTCAACTCAAGAAGGTCTCAGGTATTTGCCCTATAGAAAGATGGCTGTTAAGGAGTAGGGAAAGAATTCTGACCTGAATGCTTATGTTTTATGAAGTAACCTGAAATGTTCTAAACTTTTACAAATATTGTCTGAAATAATTGTTTTATATAGTCATTTGCCACTTTGTAAGGGGTGATATATAGAAGAAAAATTTTTTCTTAAAACGTTTTTAAAGAAAGTTTTTGCCTGTTTTTTAATTAGCTAGATTTTGCTGTTATATATGATAGTGTTAATGTAGGATATTAATTGTACTTAAAGAAGAGAAATACTTTGTCATTTTGAAAAATGAACTTTATTTTCTTCTAGTCTAATGGATGGGATCCCAATGATATGTTTCGATATAATGAAGAAAATTATGGTGTAGTGTCTACATATGATAGCAGTTTATCTTCATATACGTAAGTTTAGAAAATTGACTTTTTTGAGCGAATTTGTCTTTGATTTTCATCAGCTTATGTTAGCATGTTGAATAAATAAATATTTGTGTTGGATTTTAGTTTAAACAATTATGTGAAAGAATTAATCCTGTCACTACCTAGGCTGATAAATTCTCATTAAAACGGAATACATTTAGTTTACATATAACCTAATTTTATGCTCTAGATAATTTTTTTTTTAAAGCTGTAAAAACTCTGAATTTGCAAGTATAGATGTTATGGGGCAGTAGTCAATTTAACCAGTTTTGGAAATGTTACATTCCTCCAGGGAAACGTGAAACCGAAAAAAAAGCTAATTTTGATTTATACATAAGTAGATCAGTGTAATTCTTTTATAGTTTTACCCATATTTCAAGCTCTCAACTTTCTTTTTTTTTTTTTTTAATTTTTTTCAACGTTTATTTATTTTTGGGACAGAGAGAGACAGAGCATGAACGGGGGAGGGGCAGAGAGAGAGGGAGACACAGAATCGGAAACAGGCTCCAGGCTCTGAGCCATCAGCCCAGAGCCCGACGCGGGGCTCAAACTCCCGGACCGCAAGATCGTGACCTGGCTGAAGTCGGACGCTTAACCGACTGCGCCACCCAGGCGCCCCTCTCAACTTTCTTAATAGTGTTTTGGGACAGTTCTATAAACTGATTTTAAAATACTCACTTTGCTTTTTCTTTTCCTCACGTTTCAGGGTACCCTTAGAAAGGGATAACTCAGAAGAATTTTTAAAACGAGAAGCAAGGGCAAACCAGTTAGCAGAAGAAATTGAATCAAGTGCCCAGTACAAAGCCCGAGTGGCCCTGGAAAATGATGATAGGAGTGAAGAAGAAAAATACACAGCAGTTCAGAGAAATTCGAGTGAACGTGAGGGCCACGGCATAAACACTAGGTATTTAAAGGAAATCATGATGCAGTATTTTGGATACACAACTCAAGGTCTGTGTGAGAAGGTGTATTATTATTATTATATTTCATCTTCCTTTAATATAGCTTAGGTAGAGAATGCAAGTGGAATTGGTTTAAGATTCTGTTAGAGAAAAGATTATAGTAATTTTGGAAAATATTTTTTGAGCATCGAGCTTTACGAAGCCAAGTGTTGGAAATACAGTGATGAGCAAACCAAGGTTTGGAAGAGCTGCTTAAAACACAGTGATCAGATAGGGGTGGGGGTGCACAGAGCATAGTAACAGATCGCTAGGATTTGCTAGATTAGAGGTGTGTTCAAAGTATTAAGAATATCCAGAGTGAGGATGGCCTACCATGTAACTGTGGAGTCCGAGAACGCGTCACAGAGGAGGTGATGTTATGTGATAAGATAGTACATGTGTCTACTGCCCAGAGAGAAGTATGAGAGGGGCATTCCTTGCATGGTGAAAAGACACGTGAAAGAACCTAGCCAGCTGGGGACGAAGCTGGTTATTTTGTACGTCTGGAATACAGGGTGCTGTTGGGGGTGCAGTGTTGGCATCTGGTGATAGGAACTGAGGTAGTGAAGGACTTTGTGTCATGTTAAAGAGCACCCTGTAGGCAGGGGATGGTGTGAATGAACTCTGGGACATTTGAGAGTTGGTTGAAACAGGGAGACAAGTTAGTGTATTGAAATTGTTCAAGTGTGAGAACTTGGTAACCACCTAGGCCAGGGCTGGCGATAGAAAGGTTAGAAAAACCAGTTGACCCTAAGGTTTATTTGATAACTAAGTTGATTGATGTTTGTACTGGTAAAACATAGAGCAAGTGTGAGGGGAGATAGAGTGAGCTTATTTGTTCAATTTATTGCAGTTGAGGGGCTCGCAAGCCTTAGATAGATTTAATTCGTAAACACGTGTTGAGAACCATCTGCTACATACCTGATAGAATAAGATGTAAATTCTTGAAGACACAACTTAGAGTCTGAAGATTGGAATTAAAGTGTTGTTCAGTGGGAGATTTTGAGACTGTGGAACTGGCAGTGTGGATTTTAGGATTCGTCAGTATTGCTGGTATTGAATGAAAATCCAATGACTAGCCACAGACCAAGAGGAAACAAAATAGACAAGGACACAGAAAAATAGACAAGGACAAAATAGACAAGGACACAGAAAGTTTCAAGAAGACAGACCACATTTGATATCAGAATCCGCCGTCTAGAGGCCAAGTAGGATAAGAATGAATACACTTGTTAAACTTTTTTGCTTAGGAGGAGAATCTGAGAGAAAAGGAAAGGCTAGAGGCTAGACCTGAGGGTAACATGGAAGAATAGGGGTGTTTGGGAGTGAGGCAGTTTGGTTTAGTGTTTAACCTTTTTATAACAAGCATTCACTTCTGCCTAAATTACTTTTCAATTTGTTTCATTGGCCTGATATCTATTAGGATAAAATGATTTAGAGGATCTCTCATTTTCAGGGAAAATAAATATATTCCTCCTGGACAAAGAAACAGAGAAGTCATATCCTGGGGAAGTGGGAGACAGAATTCACCGCGTATGGGCCAGCCTGGATCGGGCTCCATGCCGTCAAGATCCACCTCTCACACTTCAGATTTCAACCCGAATTCTGGTTCAGACCAAAGAGTAGTTAATGGAGGCAAGTATTTTGACCAAATTTGTCAATGTCAGTGATCAGATACATAGTTTTCTAAGTATTTAAGTTTAGCATAATTGGTAAGAGCATGCACACCTTCAGTGATTTCTGTGGAGTAGTTTTTACTTTAAAACTATTTAAAATTTGCTTTTGTGGATATCAAATTAGTAAAATTTGTATAAGTCTTTGGCATATACCGTATTTAGTATGATGAGATTCTCACATGTTATCATAAAGTGCTAAATTTAGCCAAAGATACTCAGTTGGCCAAAAAACACTCCACGTATAAAGAAATTGGAAACTTTGGGTAGGTTCTCAATTTTTTAAAACCCTGGATGATAAAATGATTTAGACACAGTTTATATGGAAAATCCTAGTCTGTGTGAAACACTCAGTGGTTAATACAGGTTCATTTTCGTAAACTGTTTATACATTTATATTCTGCTTACTTCAAGAAAGGATTTGAGGTAACTTGCTGTACAAGACATGACCAAGAGTCATGTGAAGAAGGTGAAGAAAGAAATGTGCTTAAATAAATGATAAGAACAACTCTTAGTTTAAGGATGGATATTATAGTTTAGCAGAAGTAAAGTGAAGGAGACTTGCATCTTTAGCAAGAAGATATTTTTCCGCTCTACCTCTAAATCCTAGGTTGTGGATCTTCCGTGTGAGTCTGGGATACTGGACAGCAGTGTTTTAGGCCACAGGGAAATATAATAGCAATACTACTTTACTCACCCGGGGAACAAAGTAGACGTTCAGTTTAAGGTATTCAAGTTTGGAAAGCTAAAACGGAAAGTAGAGAACACTGAGTTTCCAATTTCAGTTGTTTCTGTTGAGTCTTTCTCCAGAATTCCTCTCCAAATAAACACTCTTGAGTATTTTCTGTACTTAGTATTGGGGGTGAAATTTCTTTGCTCACTGAGTAAAGAATTTTAGTTGTTTATGAACAGAATTTCCAAGTAAAAAACCTGAAGGGGGCTAGGAAATGTATGATACTCAAGTGTGTGGAACCCTATGGAGAGGAGACCTGGACTGTTTCCTAAGATTAAGGTAAGTGCTGTGTGCTATGTAATGTTACACATTAGCTGTATCTTTACCTGTGCCTGTCCCTCAGTGTCACTTTATTTGGTGATGACTGCTCTGTAGTTGCATTGTTTATTAAGCAGTCTCTTAAATAAGTGTTTACTGCATAAATTATTTAGCAGGTCCCCCTTCTTTTTTCTAATTTGTTAAGATTGGAATGTTTTCTTGAAAAGGCAATGAATATTAACCTTTGTCACTCCTGTGACTCAAAAAATAGTAGTAATGGTTTATTTCTACTTAAAATGGACTTGCTTGATGAGATTTCAAACTGAGTCTTCAAGTATAAACTAGATGAAAATCACAGATGGTTATAAAAAAAACAGCATTTTTAATGGGATATAATAGCTGCTGCTTATTTTCATGTTTCAAAAGCTAAAACTAATATAGTAAATAATCTTATTTTCCTGAGTTTTGTGATTTATTGTGTGAAATTATCTAGTTTATGTTATATTCCTTTTAATGATTGATTACTGAGAAACAGTTATAGAACCAGGATTAATAGGCAGAAAGTCTTAACTGTCTTCTTCAATAGTATGTGTAGATCCTAATTAACCCTTTGGGAACGTGTGTTCATTTAAAGAGACTTAATTTTAAGGAGGTTAAAGTAAAATGTGAATTTATGTCAGTTAAGTTATGCTAAAACTTATCACAAATCAAATGACTGTCCTCAAAGGGTTAAAATGTACAAGAAATCATTTTTGTCATTTTACTTTTTTTTCTGTTTACTTTTTTCCCTCATTTTTTTCTTTAGTTTTTATACTTTCCTTCATATCATTTGTTCTGTCAGGTGTTCCCTGGCCATCGCCTTGCCCATCTCCTTCCTCTCGCCCACCTTCTCGCTACCAGTCAGGTCCCAACTCTCTTCCACCTCGGGCAGCCACCCCTACACGGCCGCCCTCCAGGCCCCCCTCGCGGCCATCCAGACCCCCGTCTCACCCCTCTGCTCATGGTTCTCCAGCTCCTGTCTCTACTATGCCTAAACGCATGTCTTCAGAAGGTACAATACCACAATTTGTTCATGTTTTTGTTTGTCTTTGTTTAACTCCTATGTGAGTTTATAATTACAAAATAGTTTCCTCTTCATTATTTAATAACCTATAATTTCCGTGTTTTAACTTTAGTTTATTAAAACTATTTCTATTAACCTTTTTTTCATGAGAAATGTGGTAAATACTGTGTGAAGCAATGAACTGTCCTGGATTGTAAGAATGAGGCTTTAATCTCTGCCTGGTAATGATGCTCTTTTACAGCCCCAGAAGGTCTACTCCAGGTTTCTGTCCCTCTCAATATGCAATGTAAACAGTGGCTAATGATAAACAGTGAACTTTCTTTACCCAGTCTTGGCCTTACTGTAGAAGCTATCATAAAAAATACAATAATGATAAAAAAGAACCTATTATTTTACAGTTACTTGGCCAGGGTACTAGTGAACCTACCTGTTGGCCATAGGCAGGAATGGTGGTTTAGAGGTCCTTTTTGAGAGGGACAGTCCATGTAGTTGCCTTCGTGTGTTTACTCTTAGATTATAATATGGAGATTGGTCTTATGTTTGGGGGATTTAAGAAAATTAGCGTCATAATATTTTCTAGTGAAAGTCTAATCTGGAAGAAGTCCTTGATCTAAGATAAAGTTGTTAATAAAAACCATGTGCCCTTGTCAAAAACAAAACAAAACAAACCTGTAGTTTTCATGCAATATTTGATGCTATACCCTCTGTTGCTATGTAGCAAATACATGGAGGTATTGTAGGAAGGTCACATTTTAATATAAATGCAGTGCATATGTTAAAGACCTGTTTTCTGAATAACTCCTTTTGATGTTTATTTCAGAGTATTTGTGTTAGAATTTTGATCTGCTTTGTTCATTAAAATCGCAGTTGATACAGTTACTGTTGAGACTAATACAGTTTTCTGGCAGTGCTTCCCTGGAGAAAACTATGTTGGCTGCTTTTTAATAAACTGTTGCCATCTAGGCAAGACGGAGGTCATGGGATCTTGACTAAAGTAGCTAACCTTGAACAGCATGTTGCACTGATTTTCAAGGTGACTTCCTTGCACAAAAGTGCCTGTAATGGTGGCCACTAAACAAGAAGTTAAATTCTATTGAAGTATTTGTTGGGATGCATTGTTTAAGTAAAAACAGGACTCACTAGTGAGTACGTACATCTTCACCACAGTAAATTGTCAGGACTGCTTATGGACTGACTATTCAGGCAGAAGTACACCCTCTGCATATTGAGAGGCTGCTACATTATCCAATTTTTCTTTTTAACTAATTTCAATTAAACTGTTTTCCAGTCATGTAGTTAGATGACACTGAAGCATTTTTAAAGTGTGAACTTCACAAGTAAAACCACTAAATATTAAATACAATGGTTTTGTGTATTTAGTATAGGAGAGTACATTTTGTTTCTGTATTTTATGTATTATCAAAAAGAATGAATTTTTTTGCAAGTTAAGAGTTTGATTTCATTGCGCTATACCAATTAGCTTTCTTGTTCTTTTTCTCTAAATGGGTGTAAAAAATATATATATAGATACACAGTTACCCAATTCGTAATTCAATTTTTTTTATGTAAATCACTTCTCCAGTTGAAAACTATGATATATAACATTAACATTTCTTTTTAACATTGTGTCCATGGGTAAATTCCTACTGAGAACACAAGTTTGTTTGACATTCTAAAGAGTTCAACAGCAAGGTGAGGGTGAAGATTGGCTTTGACATCAACAGTGAGTTTTACTGAGTGTTAGCACTGTCTGGCTTCTCTACTGAGAGCAAGTCTGTCTACTGTTTTCACCTGATTGTTTTGTTCCACTGCAGAGTAGACTTTTTAGAAATAGAAATCACAAATGGGTTGACAGAATTAACGACCTAGAATTTTGACAATTTATATAGTGCAAAATTTCTTCTCCAAATGTCAATTATTCTAGTGTTTCATGTCTTTTCAGTAGAATTTTCAGCTCATAGCCTGGTTAAGTATGAGAAACTGCTTACAGGTGAAGACTGCTTTAAGGCATGGCTTGTAAAATTTATTACCATGGCAGAAGAGGTAGATAAACTAAGATTTTATAGAAATTTAAGAAAGGTGTGTAGATATGTTTCCATAGTATAAAAGCATATAGGGATCAGTAGTCTTTTATTTAAATTTTTTTTTCTGATTTTAGAAGTAATACAGAAAATTTGAGGGGAAAAGCTAAAAGTGTGTGGTAAAATAAAACTTAGGTAACCATAACTTCTGTTAACATTTTATTGTTTTTATTTTTATATGCCTACAAGTAATGGATATAGATTAAACAAATTGCCAAAAGTCTTTGAAAAGTTATGACATCTCTTTGATTTCTTATGTCAGCTTCATCCCTCCCTTCCTTTAAAAATAAAGGGAAATAATATAAAATTTATTTATAAAACCTTATGGCATTCCACAAAATAATTCTGAAAGAATATGGCCAAAAATATGTTGTTTTGTTTTTGTTTTTGTTCATTCTTTTATAACCAAGGAGAAAGTAGAGAGAGAGAGGTGTGTGTGTGTGTGTGTGTGTGTGTGTGTGTGTGTGTGAGTGAGTGAGTGAGTGAGTGAGTGAATGGGGTATATGTGTTTAGCAGAAAAGTTGTACTGATGGACGTTGTATCATTTATGTGATGTTCACTATTCCTTTCTTAGGGCCTCCGAGGATGTCCCCAAAGGCCCAGCGACACCCTCGAAATCACAGAGTTTCTGCTGGGAGGGGTTCCATTTCCAGTGGCCTAGAATTTGTATCCCATACTCCACCAAGTGAAGCAGCTGCTCCTCCAGCAGCAAGGACCAGTCCTGCGGGGGGCACATGGTCATCAGTGGTCAGCGGGGGTAGGTAACACTTGGCTTGGAACATAATGACAGTGTTCATTTTGTAATTCTGCATGTAAAAAGGGCTCCACCACTCACTATATGTTAGAGCAAAACATGTGATCATTCTGAGTTTCAGTTTTGTCAATGGGTTAATTTCTGCCTGTTCTACTTTATGGACTTGTGATAAGATTCATATGAGATTTGTAAGTATGAACATAATTCATAGTTTTATAAAGTACCACTCAAATATAAAGCAAATACAGTATGAGGGACCATATTTCCTATCTTCTTAGCAGTTTTGTCCACAGATTCATTCCACAAACATCTGGGCTCACCGTGCTATGTGTTTCTAAAGTTAAAGAAAAATTTTTTTCTAACGTTTACTTATTTTTGAGAGAGAGAGAGAGACAGAGAGTATGTGAGCCGAAGAGGGGCAGAGAGAGAGAGGGAGACACAGAATCCAAAGCAGGCTCCAGGCTCCATGCTGTCAGCACAGAGCCCGATGCAGGGCATGAACTCACAAACTGCGAGATCATGACCTTAGCCGAAGTTGGCACTTAACTGACTGAGCCCCGCAGGCGCCTGCTTTGTGTTTTAATAGCATGTGTATATGGCACTAATTTCTGATTGTATTTCCCTTATGAAGAATATCAAACATAACTCAAGGGTCCCAAGTTTTATCTGTGATTAGCTTGAGGAATGTGCTGACAGCAGTTATAAAATTATAAAAAATACACTTTGATAAGAACTTACAGTTAATTTAATGTTTGCTTCCATAACTGTGGAGAGTTAGAGCACGCAGCGATAGAGGTTTTTTGTTTTGTTTTTGTTTTTGTTTTTATCATCTATCTTAATCAGCACATAGAATCTTTAAAAGAAAAAAGATCTTGGGGCACCTGGGTGGCTCAATTGGTTGAGCCCCTGACTTCGGCTCAGGTCATGATCTCGCAGTCCGGGAGTTTGGGCCCCTCGTTGGGCTCTGTGCTGACAACCCTTGATTGAGCCTGGATCCTGCTTGATTCTGTGTCTCCCTCTCTCTCTGCCCCTCCCCCACTCGTGCTCTGTCTGTCTGTCTGTCTCTCTCTCTCTTTCTCTGTCAAAAATAAACATTTAG
Organism: Herpailurus yagouaroundi; assembly: GCF_014898765.1. NCBI lineage: Eukaryota > Metazoa > Chordata > Mammalia > Carnivora > Felidae > Herpailurus > Herpailurus yagouaroundi. The sequence goes on from NW_024412422.1 coordinate 11,320,389, forward strand.
GGGCGCCTGGGTGGCGCAGTCGGTTAAGCGTCCGACTTCAGCCAGGTCACGATCTCGCGGTCCGTGAGTTCGAGCCCTGCGTCAGGCTCTGGGCTGATGGCTCAGAGCCTGGAGCCTGTTTCCGATTCTGTGTCTCCCTCTCTCTCTGCCCCTCCCCCGTTCATGCTCTGTCTCTCTCTCTCTCTCTGTCCCAAAAATAAATAAACGTTGAAAAAAAAAATTAAAAAAAAAAATAAACATTTAAAAATTTTTTAAAAGAAAAAAGATCTTTATTTTAAAAAAATGTTTTAAGTTTATTTATTTTGAGAGAGACAGCACAAGTGGAGGAGGGGCAAGGGGGAGGGGAGAGAATCCCAAACAGGTTTCATGCCAACAGCACAGAGTCCAGTGCGGGGCTTGAACTGACAAAACCATAAGATCATGACCTGAGCTGAAACCCAAGAGTCAGATGCTTAACTGAATGAGCCACCCAAGTGCCCCCAAGAAAAAAGATGTTTAAACTTAACCAGAAAGATCTCCAAACTCTGCTGAATGCTTTAGTTGATATATATTGCGCAGAATCATGTATGTATAATTTTATTGTAAATTCCCTTGTACTTCTGTTTTCTTCCTTGATCTTTAAAGAAAACCAAAAGAAATTAGATTTTAGATCTTAGAAATTAGATATTAATTAGGATAATCTAGTTAGAAATTAGATAGTAGTTATTAGAAGGAAATGATTCATTTAACAAGAGAATGGAAGGTCTAGAAACCTGTTTCTTCTGTTGTACCATTAATTATTTGACATTACTTAGAATCTGGAGATGAATTTGAGAGTAACAACATGATTATAGAAGTGAAACAATAAAAACTGTTGTTACATTTATACGCAGAATAGTGTTACAGGTTTGTTTTTTTATACTTACCAGAAAATTGACAGTTGTTGAAGTTTCCTTCCATGATCCTATGACTTCAAAATGTAAAGAACAACTAGAGTGAAGCGAATTGAACCATTTTCCCTAAATCTTTGAATCTGAGTTCTACAAATAAGTTTATAATGGAACAGGAAACTATTAGATGCTTACTTGAGCTCAAGTGGAGTATGAATCCCAGCATGAATTACCTTCCTCTTTTGGCTAAATTGGTTCCCCAATTTTCTTAGTTATTGCAAAGTGGCTCTTGAAGAGGCAAAAAAAGAACATACAGGATTGGCTGCAAGCTGCCAAAAGGTGTTTGAGTTTATTATTTGAAGGAGGAACAAATAAGCCCATTTCTTTGGGACCTCTACCCCATTATTAAAGAGACCTCTCACTTCATCTTAAAAAGTAGTGTTTATCTTGTCTTAGAATTCCAGGATCTAACGTAATTTAAAGTACTTCCTTTTAGAATTAATATATTTACTTACAAGGAAAAACTACATTTGTACTTAGGTATTAATAATTGTTGTCATTCTTCAGATACTTGTGTTCTCAGTCACCACCACGATTCCTTAAGACTTCTGAAAAGAAAACAGAGTGATGGGATAAAGAGTAATTGGGATGGTGGTCAAATTAAGACTATTTTACCTGTATTTTCAAAGAAGCCTCTTTGAGGAAGTGACATTTGAGCTGAGAATTTAATGTATAACTTTTATCTTTCTTCTAGTTCCAAGATTATCCCCTAAAACTCACAGACCCAGGTCTCCCAGACAGAACAGTATTGGAAATACTCCTCCTGGGCCAGTTCTTGGTTCTCCCCAAGCTGGTATTATTCCAGCTGAAGCTGTTGCTATGCCTGTTCCAGCTGCATCTCCCACGCCTGCCAGTCCTGCATCCAATAGAGCTGTTACCCCATCTATTGAGGGTATGTAAGAAAGGGCTTCCAGCTCCAAAATGTCATTTGTGAGGTTCAGTGTTAGAGTTTAATGTTCATTGTATGAAAAATGCGATGTCCATTCATAGGTATATATTTGAGTATACATTTAAAATTTTACATAAATGGAGTTGTTTAAGTAATACTACTAATTTCATAAATGTTATTCTTGAATGTCTGTTAACAGGGCTGACATTCTTGGGTAGTAGCTATTAATATAAATAAACTTACTGGTGTTTGATAGGTCTGCAAAGGAGAAAAGCTTGTGGTTAAATGGAAATGTTTTTTCCCAAAAACTATAGTAAATAAAAATTGTTGAATATTTTCCCATTTTACTTTTTTTTTTTTTTTTTAATGTATTTTTTTTTTTAGCTAAGGATTCCAGGCTTCAAGATCAGAGGCAGAATTCTCCTGCAGGGAATAAAGAAAATATGAAGCCCAGTGAAACATCACCTAGCTTCTCAAAGACTGAAAATAAAGGTTAGAGCTTTAAAAAGTCTTCCTGTATAACTTGGAAATAGGAAGGATATGTCTGATCTCATGCCAAATACAGATTGTTTTTGGTCAACACTTTTTCTTAGGATTGTGTGTATTTAAATGCATGAATTGACCAATGTCAAAATCTGTGATTAATATATTGAATAAAAACTTATTTTCATTTCTAGTATCTCCTCCTAAAAGGATTTTAAGTTAAAGATTTGCAGTAAATCTGTATTTAACTGTTCCACATTTCACAGGTATATCCCCAATTGTTTCTGAACATAGAAAACAGATTGATGACTTAAAGAAGTTTAAGAATGATTTTAGGGTAAGTGTTACTATTGATTAATGAGTTAGGATTTTAATGTCCTAAGAATTTTTATATCCTTCATTTACAAAATATATGCACACCCAGAAACCTCGAATGATGTGTGTAGAAAGCTAAGCATTCTTCAAGTTGTCTTTGCCTATGCTTTTAAGTAGGTAACTAAAATCATGTACTATGATAAGAACTAAACAGATATCAAATGAAAGAGAATATAATTGTGACATTTGAAGCCATCATAACATAAGTTATTATTTGGTGTTCATTTGATTACATTATTCAACGAAGAGTAGAGCAAAGCTGAGGCATTAATTACCTGATGTGGCGAGTGGATGATGGACTGGACCTCAGTGTTCTTAGGTAGTTGCAGATTTATACTTTGTGCACAAATGTATTGTGATAGAAATCTTTCTCTAAAAACCATTTCTCTGTCTTAGGTCTTGTTAACATACTCTAATCTCTCCTGGATGACCATTGCATTCTTTTCTACAGCCTTTACCATAGTAATACATTTTGCATTTCAAGTCATATTTTGAGACCAACTCAGGAGGTCATCTTGAAACTTAGCTCCTTAGAGGGAAAAGATCTGATTATTAGCCTTAGAAAAAAATGGCTGTCTTAAGAGATGAATCAATCAGGGGCGCCTGGGTGGCTCAGTCAGTTAAGCGTCCGACTTTGGCTCAGGTCACGATCTCACAGTTCATGGGTTTGAGCCCCACATCCGGCTCTGTGCTGACAGCTCAGAGCCTGGAACCTGTCTCACATTCTGTGTCTCCCTTTGTCTCTGCCTCTCCCCCACTCGTGCTCTGTCCCTCTCTCTCAAAAATAAAAATAATAAAAACATTTTTAAGAAATTACAAAGAGATGAGTCAAATCAAAAGGCAGCCTTTTCCTAGCTTGTGTTGGCTTCCTAAAAATTAATAAATTTTTGCTGATAGCTTAATTTTTATTGTCACCATTCAAAATATTACATATCATATTTTATTACAATTTATTCAGCTTTAATGCTGTTAATAGGTGTGAATTTTAATTTTTTAAGCTATAGTTAATGCATGGACGGGACACCAAGAATTATGACTGAATGCCCAGATATGTGGTTTAGTATGTCATGCCCTCCAACACAATTAAAGCCCTCCTGTGTACTTGGCTACCTCAGCTGCATCCTCCTGCCAGAGGGAAGGGTTTCTTTCCAGTGCAGTTCTTGATACTGTGTCATTGAGTAGATTCCTGAAGAAGAGAGGATACTATTTTGCATGATCTTCCGTTTGTTATGAATTGAGCTCATGCTATAGGAATTGCCCATTTCCTTAGCATTTTTTACAGTCAGACATTCAGGTCCCTTCTTACTTGAATTTAATTTATTATGTTATGAAGGAAAAAACATTTTTACTTTGGAGCATATGAGTTTGTACATTTCTTGTAGCAGTTATATTGAGGTATAATTTACATGTTATACAATTTAGCCATACAAAGTGTACAATTCAGTGGGTTTTAGCATATTCACAGTTGTACAACCATCACCACACTTAATTTTAGAACATTTTTCTTCGCCCCAAAAAGAAACCCCATAGCTCTTAGCAGTCACTCTTTTGCTTTAAACCCCCACCCCAACCCCCCACCTTTCCCTAGGTCCTGAACAGTTTACTTTCTGTCTCTATACGGTTGCCAGTTGTAGACATTTCATATGAATGGAATCATGTAATATGTGGCCTTTTGTGTCCGGCTTCTTTCACTTAGCGTAATGTTTTCAAAGCTCATCCATGTTGCACCATTTAGAAGTACTTCATTGGTTTTACGGATAAATACTATTCCATTGTATGGATATACCACATTTCATTTATCCATCAGTTGATGTCTCTTTCAGTTATTCCCACGTTTTGACTATTATAAATAATGCTGCTATGAACAGTAGTGTAGTTATATTTTCATTTCTCTTGGCTATAGATACCTACGACTGGAATTCCTGGGTCCTGTGGTAACTCTGTCTTTAGCCTGTGGAGGAAAACTTCCAGACTGTTTGCCAAAGCAACTGTACTGTTTTGCATTTCCACCAGCAGTATATGATGTTTTCTGATTCTCTACATCCTTACCAACACTTGTTATTGTCTTTGTTATTAGAGCCATCCTTGTGGTATCTCATTGCGGTTTTGATCTGCATTTCTCTGATGGCTGATGATGTTGAGCATCTTTTTATGTGCTCATTGGCCATTTGTAGATCTTTTTTTAGAGAAATGTCTATTCATTTTAAAAACTGAGTTGTCTTATTATCAAGTTGTGAGAGTTTTTTTATGTGTTCTGTGTACAGGTCTCACATCAGATACACGGTTTCTAAATTTCTTCTACCAGCTGGTCTTTTCACTTTCTTGATGTTGACCCTTGAAGCTTGAAAACTTTTGATTTTGTTGAAGTCTACTTTATCTTCCTTTTCTTTTATTGCATGTGATTTTGGTGTCATATCTTAGAAACTTTGGCTTAATCCATAGTCATAAAGATTTATTTTTATTTTCTTCTAAGAGTTTCATTTGAGGCTGTGATCTCTTTTGAGTAATTTTTTAATATTGTGTGAGGTAGGCTTCCAGATTTATTTTGCATGTTGCTCTCGCTTGTCTCAGCACCTCCTCTTAAAAGGGTACTGAATTGAATAATCTTTGTCCCCTTGTGGAAGCTCCGTTACTGGAGTCTGAACTCTCCTCCATGACATCTATATGTCTCTCTTTACCACAGTGTCTCTAGAGTTAGTATATTTTTAAATAGCCTACAACTTCATTTAGTAGAAAACATTACGTAACGTTCTTGTACTATTAGATCACAACTTCCTGCAATCTTTAACACTTGACTCTTAAATTCCAGGTAGTTGTAAGATTAGCATTCTATGTCTTTAGGACTTCTAATCTTACTTCTGTTGGGGGCCTGAATAAGTGTGAATGTATTATTACGTCTCTTACAAGTAACTTTCTGGTCCATAAGTGAATACTGGAAAGCAAGGAAATAGTATTAAGAATGTTTGAGAGTAAGCTTATAATTTCCTAAAGGTAAAATAGCGTTATTAGTTTACATTTATTATTTCCTATGTGTCATACACATAGTGCTTGTGTGATAAATCCTTTAGTGTCCTAACATCCCTTTGAAGTAGGTTCTATTCTTTGAGGCAAAGACAAGTTAAATAATTTGCCCAGAGTCACATGGCTAGTTAAAAGAAAGGCCTGGCCATCTGTGTGTTCAAGTTTCTAGTAGTGCATTGGACAGTATCTAATGCATAGTGTGTCCTACATAGTGCATAGTGTCCTGCATACCTGCATGTCCTGCATAGTGTTCTGTGAATGAATCATCAGAGCCATCCTCATGACATGCACTTGGCCTTGAACTGTGGTGGTTCACAAACATCTATAGTCTTTCATTGAGACAGAATTAGGAGTACCCTGTGGTTTTGTTTTTTCTGTTCATTTTCCTTGACACCCATCTGCAGGATCTAATGTAGCTGTGTGCAGGTTGCTGATAGCTTTATTTGTGTAAGAATTGCTAGTAATTTGATCTGTTACAGATTAATGGTACGAGGTTTGGAGGTGAGTAGACTATCTGGTTTGAATCTTGCCTTTACAAAACCATAAGTATGACATTGAAACATGTTATCTGCTTCTCTGAAGCTGAAATGGAATTATTGTAGAACAGATTTCATAGTGTTCTTACAAGAATTAAATGAGATGCTACCTGTAGTGTTTAACATAGTACATGACCCACAGTGTCTATTCAGTAAATATTAATTCCTATTAGCAAAGTAAAGATGATCGAGAATTTTACTGTCAATCAGTATTTTCTTGTTCTCTAAGTCACATAAGAATTTCAGTTTTCCCATTAAATGTTTATACTGCCCAAAGCAACTTATAGATTCAGTGTAGTCCCTGTCAAAATACCAGTGGCATTTTTCACAGAAACAGAATAAACAATCCTAAAAATTGTTTGTTACTACAATAGATTTCAAATGGCCAAAGCAATCTTGAGAAAGAAGAAGAAAGCTGGAGGCATTCCTGATTTCAAACTATGTATAAAGCTGCAGTAATAAAGAATGTTACTGATGTAAAAACAGCCATATGGGTCAGTTATAGAAATAGAGAGCCCAGAAGTAAACCCATGCATATATGGTGAACTAATTTATGACAGGAGCCAAGAATATAGAATGGGGAAGGGACAGTCTCATCCATAAATGGTATTGGGAAGACTGGACTGTCTAACACTATACCCAAAAATTAATTCAAAATAGATTAAAGACTTGAACATAAAACTCCTAGAAGAGGGGCGCCTGGGTGACTCAGTCGGTTAAGCATCTGACTTCAGCTCAGGTCATGATCTCTCGGTTTCGTGGGTTTGAGACCCGTGTCGGGCTCTGTGCTGACAGCTGGGAGCCTGGAGCCTGCTTCAGATTCTGTGTTTCCCTTTCTCTCAGTCCCTCCCTGACTCATGCTCTCTGTCTCTCAAAAATAAGTGAAAACAAACAAGCCAGAAAACCTCCTAGAAGACTTCGGCATAAGCTCCTTTACATTGGCAGTGGTGGGCAGCAATATTTTTTGATTTGACATCAAAAGCAAAAGTAACGAGCAAAAATAACACACGGCAAAGGAAACCAACAAAATGAAAAGGAAACCTACTGCATGTAGGAAATATTTGCAAATCACATAACTGATACGGAATTAATATCCAGCATGCATAAAGAATTCCTACAACTCAGTAGCAAAAGAACAAGGAAACTGATTTTAAAATGGCAGAGGGTCTAAATAAACACTTTTCCAAAGAAGACACCGATAGCCAACAGGTCCATGAACAGGTGCTCACCACCAGTCACCAGGGAAGTGGGAATCAAAACCACAATGAAGTATCCCCTCACTCTTTTAGAATGGCTATTACCAAGAAGATAAGAAGGTAACAAATGCTGACCAAGATGTGCACCTTTTGTGGAAACATAAGTTGGTTCAGCCACTAAGGAAACAGTTTAGAAGTTCTTCAAAAATAAAAATTAAAAATAGAACTACCATATGATCTAGCAATTTCACTTCTGGGTAATTATACAAGGAAATGAAGATACTAGCTGAAAAAGATAGCTGCGCCCCCATGTTCATTGCGGCATTATTTACCATAGTCAAGACGTGGAAGCAACCTAGGTGTCCATCAGTGGATGCACGGATAAAGAAAATTGTGTATATATGTAAGGACACACAGATACACATGTATTTTTATATAACATATACACAAATGTGCACATGCACACACGTTATGTAACAGAGTATTCAGCCATAAAAAGGAAAGAGATCCTGTCATTTGCCATGACCATGGGTGGACCTTGAGGGCATTATGCTAAGTGAAATGTCAGACAAAGACAAATAATTGCATAATCTCACTTGTGTGTAAAATCATAAAGAAAGAAAAGAAAAAAAACTCATACAGGTTGATGGTTGCCATAGGCCAGGGGGCAGTGAAATGGGGAATGGGGTCAAAAGGTACAAACGTCCAGTTATAAAATAACAGTAACATCAGGAGATGTAATGTTCAGTATGGTGACTACAGTCAGTAATACTGTATTGTATTTGATTGAAAGTTGCTAAAAGAGCTGATTTTTTTTTTTTTTTAATTTAAAAAAAAATTTTTTTTTTTTTAACATTTATTTATTTTTGAGACAGGAGAGACAGAGCATGAACGGGGGAGGGTCAGAGAGAGGGAGACACAGAATCTGAAACAGGCTCCAGGCTCTGAGCTGTCAGCACAGGGCCCGACGCGGGGCTCGAACTCACGGACCGCGAGATCATGACCTGAGCTGAAGTCGGCCGCTTAACCAACTGAGCCACCCAGGCGCCCCTGATCTTTTTTTTTTTTTTAATATTTATTTATTTTGAGAGAGACAGTGTGAGTGGGGGAGGGGCAGAGACAGACAGACACGCACGCGCGCGCGCGCGCGCACACACACACACACACGCGCGCGCACACACACACACACGCGCACACACACACACAGAATCCAAAGCAGGCTCTAAGCTCTGAGCTGTCAGCACAGAGCCTGATGTGGGGCTCGAACTCGTGAACTGCAAGATCATGACCTGAGCTGAAGTCGGACACTTAATTGACTGAGTCACCCAGGTGTCCCTAAAAGAGTTAATCTTAAAAGTTCTTGTCATAAGAGAAAAAAAATTGTAACTGCATTTAACGGCTGTTAACTAGACATACTGAATTTGCAGTATATACATATATTGAAGGAATATGGTGTACATCTGAAACTGATACAACGTTATACATTAACTATAGTTCAATAAAAGATAAAGTTCAATTTTGGGGAAAAAGTCTTCAGTTTTCACTTAGGTTTACTTACTATACTGCAGGTAGGAAATACAGCAGAATGCTCAAAAGTATGAATTGTGCCTTAGTTTGCCCATTTGTAAGGTAGTGATAATAGTGTCTATATCACATAGGTCTGTTGTAACAGCTAAATGAATGAGTTTGTAAATCATTTAGAACAGTATTTTAGATAGATTTTCCTTTATACAAATACGACAACAGAAGTCTTATTTTTGCCTCAGAGACTCTTAGAAATACTCAAAGAATCTTATGCAGTATACAGTTGGTCTGTTATGTTGGTAGCCTCTACTAAAGATTTATGTGAACAAATGGTGGCTTAAACATTAAGTGCCTATATTGTGGCTTAAATTGCCACCGGGTGCAAATAAATGTTCCTATCACCTTTTGCCCTGAGCTGCTTGTGGACTTTATAACTCTATTGGTGATGCAGTGAAGCTTGAGATGCATAATGCTGCGTGCCAAGCCTCAGGAGTGAGACTTTGACATTTGTTTGCCCGTCTCGAGGCTTGAGACATAGTTTGTGTCTGTTCAGCCTTGCAGTCCCTTCTTGGTGCTTGGAGTGGCTGCTTATATTCTCCTTGCCTCTTCAGCTTTTTAGGTGGTGCCTTTTTCCTTCTTTTTTTCTTGTTATTTCCTTCATCTATTTCTCTCTCTTTTCTTTGGAGTATGGCATCTTAAATCATCTTGGGACGGTGGTAGCATTGTTTTCTTCTGGCTGGCAAACTTAAAAACCTCAGCAACTATTTCATTGACATCTTTTGTCTCCTGCTTTTCTTCATGGTACTTGTATTTTGCAGTTTCCTTCTTTACAAGTTAGAAGGTCTAACTGACCAACATGTCTAGTCCAGTGTCCCTTTGAATCCACCTACTTCTGGCTTCCCAGCCCACTACTTCTTGAGTCCAGGCCCAGGACTTAGTCCAGCCTCCATAACGGTCGCTGTATATGCTCACTTGGCTCCCTCCATTTCATTTTCCGCAAGACTACTGTGTTCATCTTTGTGAACTACAAATCTGCTCAGTACTAAACCTCTTTAAAATTCTTCAGTGACTGCTCATTTTCCTGAGAATTAAAAGCTAGAGTCCTTAACGTAGCTTTCAAGTTCGTTTATCATCTTGTCCCTCTTGGGTGAGTTTGCCATTTCTTTACCCACGCATTTGTGCTTCAGCCAGTAGTGCTTTTCTGTTTCACAGTGTGGAGCCGTCTTCTTCTCTTCCCTTGGATTTTTAAGCATGTTGTTTCTTTAGCTTAGACAATTCCATTTTCCACACTACTACTCCCCGCCCTCCCCCTTCCCCCCCACCAAATCTTTTCTACCTTAGACTCGATGACTTTCACTGAAGAACCTTTCTCTATAAGTTGCTTTTCCTGTAGGATCCCATAGCATTTACCACATTTTGTTAAGTATCTGGTCTCACCCAGGTGATGGGCTGTTCGAGGATAGGAGGTCTTCCGTGTTTTCCATACCGAGCAGGCACAATTTCTGACACAGGGAAGGCAGGAAGTAAGTATTTAACTTTTGAGTTTAGGACGTTGGAGTGCTTCGATGACTATGGTTGTGTTGCATAGACATTGTGTTCTGCTATTACTGCTTTATAATAAAAACATTCTTAAAGTAATGAAAAAAGCCTTATTCGGTATATCTCAAGCTTACAAATATTAGTTTGCTTATACTCATGGAGAAAATTCATTATAAAGTTATTTAAAATATTTAAGCATAATTATTTCCTTTATTTAGTTACAGCCAAGTTCTACTTCTGAATCTATGGATCAACTGCTAAACAAAAATAGAGAGGGAGAAAAATCAAGAGATTTGGTCAAAGACAAAATTGAACCAAATGCTAAGGATTCTTTCGTTGAAAATAGCAGCAGCAATTGCACCAGCGGCAGCAGCAAACCGAGCAGTCCCAGCATTTCCCCTTCAGTCCTCAGTAATGCGGAGCACAAGAGGGGACCTGAGGTCACATCCCAAGGGGTTCAGACTTCCAGTCCGGGATGCAAACAAGATAAAGATGATAAAGAGGAGAAGAAAGATGCAGCTGAGTGAGTAGACCTCGAATTGAGCACATCCTGTTACTTGCTTAAATGTTTCTTAAAGGGTACAGGGCCCTTCAGCTCGAGAATCTGTCTGGACATTTGGACCTGTTTTGTAGGTGGACCTCAAGTTACAAACAGCTGGGCTAAACCAGTGATGTCTTAAGTAAATCAGGTCTTTGCACTCTGCACTTCTCTTTTCCTTCCCCATTGTGTTTCCCATGGTCAAAAACTAGACTAAATTAAGAAAGTTTTTTTTCTGTAAATGTACAAGGAGTTGAAAAATTACTGGCTTTTGGGAATTCTGTCCCCTGGCCGCTACTCAGTGCCCACCTCCTGGCTCTGCTGCTGAGACCGGGAACTGTCACTGCCGAGAAGAGGAAGAAGTATCTGGTGCCCCTACTTGGAATTCAGCATGTTTTCTATCATAAACAGTGTTTTACTTAATGGTTAGATTTGTTAAGATAAACTCAATTCTGCACATTCAGTGTGTTATCAATTGAATGGATCTTTGTGGGCTAGCCTCAGAACCTAATCCAAGCTAACCACTGTTAATTCATTTGTTCTGGTCTCCATACAGTCCAGTTATGGCTGAACTTTTGGAGTGCGGCTTGTTGATCAAAGAGTGCTGCTGCTTAATTTGAAGCAAAAGTTTTTATTTCTTAGAGTCATGATTTTTCCCAAGGCGTGTCACGGAGGAAACACTTTGTCACATTAGAAAATACTGCATGCTAGGGGGCACCTGGCTGGCTCAGTCAGCAGAGGGTGCGACTCTTGATCTTGGGATTGTGAGTTTGAGCCCCATGTTGGGTGCAGAGGTTACTTAAAAATAAAATCTTAAAAAACAAACAGACCCACATGGTAGAGAATTGGTGTATTAGGGATTGCTTTTAGGAATATTTTGTCTTATCAGTTTAAATATTTGTCGATTGCCTCTGAGAGAAGAACTATATATTAACATTTTTTTTTTTAGTTGCCCCTTTTTGGCCGATCCTTATCAGATTAAAGAGTGGGAAATTCGTGCATATGTTTTAATGAAGAGGATTAGTGATTCAGTAAGAATTGTTTAAAGTATGTTCAGCCATTTAACAAAACAGGTATGGAAGACTTGAGAGAAACATAAGTTCCATGCAGATTTTACTGGCCCTTTTTCATTTTCCCCTGGTTTAGGCAAGTGAGAAAATCAACACTGAATCCTAATGCAAAGGAGTTTAACCCTCGTTCCTTTTCTCAGGTAAGTTTGTTTCTTTCTTTGAAGTAATCTAGTCTCGAAAATGATAAATGTAGTAGTAGTAGGATTTCCCCCATACCTGCCATCTAAAGTCAGTTATAGGATGCTGAAAAACCTGTAGTTTCTGTTCCTTTTTCTGTGGTCATTTATGAATACTTCTGAGCCATGGAAAAGATTCATGTTTTGTTTTGTCATCAGTTAGATGTGATCTGGGGCAAATCTTTGAATCTTCCTCGCTGGCTGGCTAGCGAGGCTCTCAGGTTTATAGATGAACTATTATTCTATTAAATTTGTAAGAAGATATTTCTTTACTTTTAGAAACACTTTCCAGGGGGCACCTGGGTGGCTCAGTTGGTTAAGCATCTGACTCTTGATCGGGTCATGGTCTCACAGTTTGTGAGTTTGAGCCCAACATCGGGATCTGCGCTGACATCGCAGAGCCTGCTTGGGATTCTCTGTCCTTCTCTCTCTGCCCCACCCCTGATGGCTCTCTTGTTCTCTCTCTCTCTCTCTCTCTCTCTCTCTCTCTCTCTCTCTCTCAAAAATTAAGTAAACTCTAGGGGTGCCTGGGTGGCTTTGTCAGTTAAGCGTCCAACTTTGGCTCAGGTTGTGATCTTGCGGCTCATGGGTTCGAGCCCCATGTCAGGCTCTGTGCTGACAGCTCAGAGCCTGGAGCCTGCTTCGTATTCTGTGTCTCCCTTTCTCTCCACCCCTCTCCCACTCATGCTCTGTCTCTCAAAAATAAGTAAACAATTAAAAATAATTTTTTAAAATTAATTTTAAAAAGATGTTAAAAACTTTCTCCAGTTCCTTAAGGATCACTTATTTTTAGGTGCTTAAAAAGCTGTCATTTTTAGTAGTATTATTGATGTTGGCAAATTATTGTAATAAATGAGTTGGCAAATTTCATTTCCTACATAACTTTTTCCTTTTATTTTAAACATATGGAAGTTTATTTTCTAAAGTTTTTTTCATTAAAAGGGACTAATTAAAAGTGAGTAGATCTTAGAAAGATGAGAAGATCAGTTTTCAGATTGCAATAATAGCTTTTCATCTGAAGATAGTTGATTTTTATTTTTATAGCCAAAGCCTTCTACCACCCCAACTTCACCTCGTCCTCAAGCACAACCTAGCCCATCTATGGTGGGTCATCAGCAGCCAGCTCCAGTTTATACTCAGCCTGTCTGTTTTGCACCAAATATGATGTATCCAGTCCCAGTGAGCCCAGGCGTGCAAGTAAGTCCTAGAATTTAATGTGCACTTACCCTCCCTAGTTATTTGTATTTGACCCCAAGCGCTCTCTAGGTATGGGGTGACTTGAGGTAGTGATGGCAAAACAAAAATACTTGAAAAGAGGAGGCATGTGATGGCATGGTATGTTTTTAGTATAAAATGTGAGAATGTTTTCTGGTGAGAAAGAAAGATGGTTTAGATTTACTGGTTTGGGGTTTGTCCTTTTAGGTGTGAGTGTGATTTTATTTTTTAATGACTCCTGGCAAACCAGGAGACCTCAGAACTAGCTCTCTAACAATATACCAGTAAGAGAAAATAGTAAAATATATTCTTACTATCATAAGAGCCTAATTTTCTTTCTTTTTTTTTTTTTTTTAAATTCTCTCAAGCCTTTATACCCTATACCTATGACGCCCATGCCAGTGAATCAAGCCAAGACATATAGAGCAGGTAAAGGTGAGAATAATCCTGCCTGTGTTTGCTTGTAAGTGTGCATGCTGCATGAATTAAGTAATATTTGTGGTTCAGCTTTGACTTTTGATGAGCCTGTATGCTGACTTGTGGTACCCAACACTGCCTGAGGTGTTCAGATGTATTTTTTTTTTAATGTGTATTTATTTTTGAGAGAGAGAGAGTGTGCATGCAGCGGAGGGGCAGAAGATCCAAAGCAGGCTCTTTGCTGACAGCAGAGAGCCCAGTGCGGGGCTTGAACTCATGTACCATGAGATCATAATCTGAGCTGAAGTCAGATGCTTAATGTACTAAGCCACCCAGGCACCCTAAGGTGCATTTTTATGAACAAAACTAGGAGAGGAGAAATGCTCATCAGTTAGGATTGTTCAAAAGAATTCTTTGAAAAGAATAATTGAATTCTGAAGTTTTCAATGTTAAATTTTGAAGAGTGTTAAATTATTTACTAAGTTGCTGACCTTTGAATTTTTTTTTAATTTTTTTTTCAATATATGAAATTTATTGTCAAAATGGTTTCCATACAACACCCAGTGCTCATCCCAAAAGGTGCCCTCCTCAATACCCATCACCCACCCTCCCCTCCCTCCCACCCCCCATCAACCCTCAGTTTGTTCTCAGTTTTTAAGAGTCTCTTATGCTTTGGCTCTCTCCCACTCTAACCTCTTTTTTTTTTTTTTTTTCCTTCCCCTCCCCCATGGGTTTCTGTTAAGTTTCTCAGGATCCACATAAGAGTGAAAACATACGGTATCTGGCTGACCTTTGAATTTTATACTAACCTGCAGTTCCCACCCCCATCCCTACTCCCCATCCAGAATTTCTTTTTGAGCAGAGGCCAGCTCACTTCAGAAACCATCAGAATCTTCATAGTAGAGGGATGTTTCCTCTTTTTAAGATGGCGTTATAGTACAGTATGGCTCTTGGTGTGAGAGAGGCACTTTATCTTCAGGAGGCAGGGTCATTTCTAGTAAGGGAGAACAGGCACATGTCAAGAACAGCACCTATAAACATATGCTATGCTCAGAAGATGGGAAGTGACTGGATAATTGGTTTGTCCATAATTCACATTTGGCAGTTATCAAGATTTTGCCATATTTACCTGAGGGTGCTTTGTTTTGTTGCTGAAGTATTAAAAGTAAACCGCAGACATCATGCCATTTTATTCCTATGTACTTACTGTATATCTTTCTGAATTAGGGACTTTTTTTTCTTAGATGGCCAGAGTGGTGTTATCACACTTTATAAAATAAACAGTAATTCCCTTTCATGTAATAAATTTATCTAATCGATTATCCTGATTGGATCAAAAATCACATTTTTAGGGGCACTGGGTTGGTTAAGTGTCCAGCTTCAGCTTAGGTCATGATCTCCTGGTTTGTAAGTCGAGCCCCACATCGGGCTCTCTGCCTCTACCCCCACCCCTACCCCCAAACAAATAGACATTTTTAAAAAAATATTTTTTATAATTGATCTGTTTTGAATATGGATCAAAATATCTATACATTATTTTGTTTATTTAAAAAAAGTTTTTTTAATGTTTATTTTTGAGAGGAACAGAGTATGAGTGGGGGAGGGGCAGAGAGACAGACAGACAGACACAGAAACTGAAGTAGGCTCCAGGCTCTGAGCTGTCAGCACAGAGCCCGACACGGGGCTTGAACCCACGAACAGTGAGATCGTGACCCGAGCCAAAGTCGGACGCTTAACCGACTGAGCCACCCAGATGCCCCTGATCTATAAATTATTACATTTATTACATGTCTTTGTAGTTCCTTTTCTCTTTGTTTTCCTGTTACTGCTTTGTGGCAGGAACCAGTTGTTATGTAGGAATGTCCCGTATTCTAGATTTGTGTCTCTACTCCTTGTGATGGCATTGAGTACTTCAGTTCAGGTTTAACTTTTTTGTAGGAGAGAGGTAAGAATATTTAAGATGATTATCAGTGCTTTATATTAGATCATTCAGGAGGTCCACAATATTGGTCTTATTCTGAGTATTGGTAAAATTAAGGGCTCAGGTGGTGATAGCCCAATCCTATCTTTTTATCTATCTTTTAACAAATTATCACCGGTCTTAGCTGCCTAAAACAATAAACGTAAATTATCTCAGGAGGGTCAGAAATTCAGGAGCGGTTTAACTGGGTAGTTCTGCGTCAGAGTCTCTTAAGAAATTGCAGCCAAGATGTTGGTTAGAACTGTAGTATATGAAGGGTTAAATGAAGCTGGACAATCTACTTCCAGATTCGAGTTGTTGACAGGATAGTGCTGGTCATAACGTGGCAGCTGACTTCTCCCAAAATGAGTATTCAGAGAGAAATTGATCTAAGTGGAAGCTGCAGTGTGTTTTACAACCTAATCTTGGAAGTGACATAACTTCTGCAGTATGCTGTAGATTACACAAAGCCAACCTGAAACAGTAGAAGGGGACTACACAGGGGTGTGAATACCAGGAGGCAGGATCGCAGGGGCCCATCTTGGTGAGCCTGTTTCATTTTACTACAATGTGTATAAAATAGTCTTTAAATATTTGTTGTCTAACTTTTCCTTACTATCTGTTTCATTAAGAATTGGGTAAGTGCCAGTTTTCTGAGTGAGAAACTGTTGGTGTCTTTGCTACTTCCAAAATACTGTCTTCCAGAGTTACTGAGTCATGTCAGTGGTTTGATACATAGATAGACCAATCTGATTGGACTTGTTTTCATTTGTCAGGGATAGCTTTTTGATTATTTTAATTTTATGCATATGCAAAATATTTGTAAGATTGCAAAGTGGAATGACATGAAGAGATCATTCGGAGAAGTCTTGCTTCCAGCCCAGTCTCTTCCACTTGAACTTTCTCTAATCACTTCTGTTCTAGTAGGTGCTTCATTTTTTTTTTTTTTATCATCAGCAGATGATCGTTTAAAATTATTTTCTGGTTGTCCTCACAGTGTTTATTTTTGTGAATATTCATTTTCTATAAATATATATTTTTAAAATCATTTTATTTAAATATAATTCACATGCCATAAAATCCATCCCATTGAAGTATACAGTTTAGTGGTTTTCAGCGTATCAGAGTTGTCCAGTCATTGCTACAGCACATTTTAGAACATTTTTGGGGTACCTGGCTGGCTCGGTTGGTAGAGCATTGACTCTTGATCTTGGAGTTGTGAGTTTGAGCCTTACTTACATTGGTTGTAGAGATTACTTTTAAAAAGAAAAAAAAAAAGACCATTTTTATCACTCCAGTAAGAAATCCTGTACCTTTTAGCAGTTACCCCTACCCCTCCCCATGCATATACACTCTCCTACCTTAGGCATAATATGCTTGCTTTCTCTATAGATTTGCCTCTTCTGGATATTTCGTATGAGGGAAAACATGTTGTATGTAGGCTTTTCTGCCTTGTTTCTTTTACTTAGTGAAAGGTTTTCAAAATTCATCCATGTTGGAGCATTTATCAGTACTTCATTCCTTTTTATGGATAAATGCTATTCCATTGTGTGGATATACCACATCTTATTTATCCGTTCATCAATTGATTCCTCTTTGGGTTGCTGCCACTCTTGAGTCTTATGGGTAATGCTGCCGTGAACATTTGTATGCAAGTTTTTGTGTAGACTTATGTTTTTATTTCTCCTGGAGTGAAATTACTGTGTTGGAGTGTATGCATCATTTTATATTTCTATCAGTAGTGTACAAGGATCCCAGTTTCTCCACATTCTTGCCAATACTTGCTATTGTCTTTTTGGTTATATCTATCTCAGTGGTTATAAAGTATCTCATCATGGTTTTAATT
Source organism: Herpailurus yagouaroundi (assembly GCF_014898765.1). NCBI lineage: Eukaryota > Metazoa > Chordata > Mammalia > Carnivora > Felidae > Herpailurus > Herpailurus yagouaroundi. The sequence goes on from NW_024412422.1 coordinate 11,338,103, forward strand.
TGCATTTCCCTAATGACTGATGGTAGTGAGCATCTTTCTGTGTGCCTATCAGCTGTTTGCATATCGCTGTAGAAAAATGTCTATTCAGATTCGTGACCTAATTTTTAACTCGGTTATTTGTCTTTTAATTATTGAATTGTAGATGTTCTTTATACTCTCTGTATACAAACCCTTTATCAGATAAAGTATTTACAAATACTTCCATTTGATGAGAGTTTTAAAAATTGCTTCATGGTGTCCTTTGTAGCACAAAAGTTTCGTTTTATTTTTTACTCTTTAAATGTGTATTTATTGTTTAGAGAGAGAGAGAGAGAGAGAGAGAGACATTGAATGAGTGAATGAGCGGGGGAGAGGCAGAAAGAGGTGGGGACAGAGGATCCGAAGCTGGCTCTGTGCTGACAGCAGTGAACCGATGCGGGGCTCAAACTCACCAACTGTGAGATCATGACCTGAACTGAAGTCGGACTCTCAGCCAACTGAGACAGAGCCACCTGGGCACCCCTGGTATTTTTTTTAAGTTTATTTTATTTTGAGAGAGACACACAAAGAGCATACATGTGTGAGCATGTGAGCGGGAAGGGGCAGAGAAAGGAAAAAGAAAATCCCAAGCACCAGAAGCACCCTGTAAGCACAGAAGTTTTTAATTTTGATGCAAATTCATTTGTGTTTTTATTGTTGTGGCTTATGCTTTTGGTGTTATATCTAAGGAAAAACCATTGTCTGAACCAAAGTCACAAAGATTTACTGTGACTTTTAAAGAGTTTTATAGTTTGGCTGCAACATTTATTAGATTGATAATCCATTCTGAGTTAATTTTTTTAAAGTTTTATTCGTTTAAGTGATCTCTAACTCCAGCATGGGGCTCAAACTCCTGACCCCGAGATCAAGAGTCACTTGCTCTTCCTACCGAGCCAACCGAGTGCCCCATTCTGAGTTAATTTTTGTGCATGGTATGAGGATAGGGATCCAAATTCATTCTTTTGCATGTGGTTTTCCACATACCCCAGCACAATTTGTTGAAAAGACTATGTCCTCATTAAATTGTCATGACGGGGCACCTGGGTGGCTCAGTTGGTTTAAGTGTCCAACTCTTGATTTTACTCAGGTCATGATCTCATGGTTCGTGAGTTTGAGTGCCACGTTGGGCTCCGTGCTGACAGCACAGAGCCTGCTTGGGTTTCTCTCTGCCCCTCTCCCACTCATGCACGCTCATGCTTGCGTGTTCGTTCTCTCTCTCTCTCTCTCTCTCTCTCTCTCTCTCTGTCTCTCTCTGTCTCTCTCTGTCTCTCTCTGTCTCTGTCTCTAATAAACTTTAAAAATAATAAAATAAATTGTTATGGCATCTTTGTGTTAACAGTTTTCTTCCATCATGTAAAAAAGGAAGCATACTATATGTACTGTTCTGCACTTGTGGGGTTTTTTGTTTTAAGATCTATTCCATAGAAATTACTGTATATTTGTGTATCAGGCTTTTCTCATTCTTTTTTTTTTTTTTTTTTCATTTTGTATTGGTTGGTTGTCCTATTGAATTAGTATGGATAGCTACAGGTCCTTTTTCTGATGTGTGTATTTCAAACCTTTTTTTTTTTTTTTTTTTTTTGTAATCTGTGGATTATTTTCTTAAATGTCTTTGGAAGAACAGAAGTTTTAAATTTTGCAGACCATTATTTCAGTTTTTCTTGTATGCTTATGCTTTGGTTTCCTGAATTTGCATACTCCAAGGTTGCAAAGATTTTCTCCTGTTTTTTTTTCCTTAAAAGTCTTCTAATTTTCTCCTGAGATTTACCTTTGAATTTTTGGGTTCATAGTTTTTAATATTTTCCCCACTCATGTAGTGAAGGAAATTATACACATTTTCTTTCAGAATGTATACAGATTCCTTTTCTTAACATTTAAATCTCTCATCTATTTGGAAGTCATCATGTATATTGTATAAGAGGAATCTAGTTAATCTTATTCCAAATGGCTGTTCAGATTTTTTAAATTAGTTGTCTTCTATAATTTGCATACAATAAAATGTATTCCTTTGAAGTGTACATTTTGATGAATTTGTATTTACTCGTACCCATGTGTTATTGCCTCATCAACCAAGGTGTAATGATTGTGCTTTGTGTCTGTTCTTTATCAAACTCTACTCACCTACCCCTGGCTTCAGGCAACCATTGACCTGCTTTCTCTTACTATGGATTAGATTTGACTTTTCTAGAATTTTTTTTATAAATGGAATTATATAGTATATAGTTTTTTGCATCTGGTTTAAACAGCATAATAATTTGAAAATATTTCATGTTGTCACCTGTATCAGTTCTTTTTTATTGCTGAGTAGCATTCCATTTTGATGATTAAACTATAATTTACTTGTTACAGGTTTGATAAATATTTTGGTTATTTCCAGTTTTGGGCTATTACGAATAAACATGCTGTAAGAGCATTTGTGTACTGGTGTTTGTATAAGTATTTGCTTTCATTTCTTAAACACCTAGAATGGGGATTTTTGGGTTGTATGGTTAAGTACAATTTTAAATTAATAAGAAACTGATCAGTTGTTTTCCAAAGTGATTGTATCATTTTACATTCCAACTGATCAGTTGTGTGAGAGTTACAAATATTTTACATTCTTGCCAACACTTGGTATTATCTCTTTTTAATTCTGGCCAGTCTAGTGGGTGTGTTGTGGTGTCTCATTGTGATTGTAGAGTGTGTTTCCCTAATGATTACTGATCATGGGCAATTTTTTCATGCATTAATTGACTGTCAGTTTTTGCAAAAGTGTCTGTTCAAATTTTTTCCCTTTGTTCACATTGGGTTTCTTTTCCTACTAATAATTGTATTTTATCAGAAATGGGTGTTACAAATATTTTCTCCCAGTCTGTGGCTTGCTTTTAGCCAGGTTTTCATTTGAAGAGCTGGTGTTAAATTTGATGAAGTCCCATCAAGTTCTTCTCTTATCACTCATACTTTTTTGTGTCATTACTTAAGAACTCTTTGCCTGCCCTAGATTGTGAATATTTTTATATTTTCTTCTAGAAGTTTAATATGTTTTATCTTTTCCAAAATTAGGTATATGATCAATCTGAAATTAATTTTTGTGTAGGGCTTGAGGTTATGTTGAAGTTCATTTTTTCCCCATATGTGTATATGCATATATTCAGTTTTCTCAGCACTAGCCTCTGTTTTACTTATTATCTCTGCATTTTCACAGAATTCAGTTGACCATATTTATGTGGTCTGTTGCTGAACTAATTTTTATTGTATTGATCCGTGTGTCTATCCTCATGCTAGTATTCACTTTCTTGATTACTGTTACTTTATAATAAATTTTAAAATCAATTCATGTAGGTGCTCCGGTTTTATTTGTTAAACTTGTTTTAGGTACCCTAGGTTCTTTGTATTATCAAATAAATTTTAGAACCAGTTTGGAATTCTGCATTGTATCTGAAGATCAGTTTGTAGGGGAATTGTGTCCCCCTTTAACAATATTGAATTTTTCTGTTCAGAAACATGGTATATCTCTCCCATTTATTTAGATCTTCAGTTTCACCAGTGTTTTGTAGTCTTTTTCATTGTATAAGTTTTGCATATATTTTCTTAAATTTATCACTTAGTATTTCATATTTTTATGCTATTGTTTCAGTGTTTTAAAATTTTTTAACCTTGTTTACCAAGTATATAGAGATACACTTGATTTTTTAATATTGAGCTTGTGTCTTGTCTTACCACTTTGCTAAGCACATTTATTGTTTCTATAGCTTTTTAAAAATGTTTGTCGGTTTATTTATTTTGAGACTGAGATGGAGTGCACGAGTGGGGGAAGGGCAGAGAGAGGGAGACACAGAATCTGAAGCAGGAAGCAGGCTTCAGGTTCTGAGCTGTCAGCACAGAGCCCAGTGCGGGGCTCAAACCCATGAACCATGAGATCATGACCTGAGCCAAAGTTGGGCACTTAGCTGACTGAGCCACCCAGGCACCCCTCTAGTAGCTTTTTTTTTAGACTTAGAATTTTCTGTGTACACCATCATAATCTAATCACTGTATCTTTTTCTTGCTTTATTGTACTAGCTAAGTCTTCTAATACATTACTGACTAGAAGTGACGTGATCCTTACCATGTTCCTATTCTTAGGATAAAGAACTTATCCTAAGTTCTTACTTACACTGTTATTATTATCTTACACTGTTAGGTACAGGCATACTCCCTTTTATTACATTCCACAGATACTGCCTTTTATTTATTTTTTTAAATAAAGTGAAGTTTTGTGGCAACTCTTTGTCAGGCAAGTCTAAGTCTGTTGACTTCATTTTTCCCACAGCGTTTGCTCAGCATTTGTCTCTGTGTCATATTTTGGTAATTCTCATTATTTTAAATGTTTACATTATTTGTTTTATATACATATATATATACACACACACATATATATATTTACACGTACATATATATATGATCTGTGATTAGCGATTACAAACTCACTGAAAGCTGAGATGATGGTTGGCATTTTTTAGGAATCAAGTATTTTTTAATGTTTGCATGTTGTTTTTTGTAGACAGTGCTGTTATGCACTTACAGGCTATAGTATGGTGTAAACATAACTTTTAGAATGATGGGAAATGAGAAAACACACTTGACTCACTTTGTTGTGATATTCACTTTATTGAAGTGGTCTGGAACCAAACCTAGATATCTCTGAAGAATGCCTGCATACCGTTTGGTGTGGTTTCGATTCCTAATTTGCTGAGGGTTTTTTTTTTTTTTAATCATGAATGGTTGGCTATTGACTTCTGTTAAATACTTTGTTATGATGATCGATGATCATATAGTTTTTCTGATTTGCTGTTATTTTGAAGAATTACATTTATTTGTGAATTGAACCAGCTTTGCGTTCCTGGCATCCCACTTACATTAGTCATAGTGTATTATCCTTTTTACACATTCCTGGATTTGACTTGATAGTGTTTTGGTTAGGAGGTTTTTCACCTATGTTCTTAGGGGATATTGATCTGTAGTTTGCATTACTTTGTAATGTCTTTGTATCGTTTTGTTATCCAGTTAATTGTGGCCGTTTGTCTAACTTACCAATGTAGTAGCCTAAAGTTGTCATAATTTTTATTTTATTTTATTATTTTTTTAATGTTTATGTATTTTTGAGAGAGAGACAGAGACAGAATGTGAGTGGGGGTGGGGGGCAGATAGAGAGGGAGACACAGAATCCAAAGCAGGCTCCAGGCTCCGAGCTATTAGCACACAGTCTGACATGGGGCTTGAACTCACGAACCGCGAGATCATGACCTGAGCTGAAGTTGGACGCTTAACTGACTGAGCCACCCCGGTGCCCCTTCTTTATTTTTTTAATGTCTATAGTCTCTGTAATGATGCTCTGTATTTCATTTCTGGTACTAATAATTTGTTTCTCTCCCTTTTTTTCTTGATCAGTCTTGCTGGAGACTCATTAGAGAACCACTTCTAGTTTCATTGCTTTTTCTATATTTTCTATTTTGTTGATTTTTGCTTTTTATCACTTCATTTCTTTTGCTTTCTTTGGATTTAATTTGCAGTTTTTCTAATTTCATAGGGTGGTCACTTCAGTTGGCGATTTTCAAACTTTCTTTTCTAATAGAAGTATTTAAAGCCACAAATTTCTAATCATTGTCTTAGCTGCATCCCCAAAACTTACTATGTTGTATTTTCATTTTTACTCAATTCAGAATATTTTTTGTCTTATAATTTCTTTTTTGACCAGTGGGCTATTTGGCATTGTGTTGAAATTTCCAAATATTTGAATATTTCCAGATGTATTTCTGTTTTTGAATTTTAAATTCCATTATGGCCAGAGATCAAATTGATATGAAATACTATTTTTTATCATATATTAAGGGCCCATGTGCAGTTGAGTCTATTTCTGGGTTTTTTTGTTCTGTTCTATTAGAGTGCTTATCTCCGATAGGACTACTTTTTCATACAGCCACTCCCAGGTTTTCTTCTTTATTTTTGAGCTTCATACATATCTTGACTACTAAAAAAATAAAATAAATAAGTTTTTTAAAAACTTATTTATTGAAAATTAAAAAATACATATATAGCAGTTAGAATAGTACAGTAGTATACAAGTACTTTTGAAAATCATACACTCAAGGACAATTTTGTTTCACCTATAACATCCCTTCCCTTTTAGATTATTTTGAAGCATGTCTCAGATATATCATTTTATCTGTAAATAATTCATTTTTCTGGAAATATTAGGGCTCTTAAAACAATAAAACACCTATAAGTACCATTATCACCCCTAAATAGAATGAACAGTTCTTCCCTGATATCCTCAAATTTCTCTAGGTATCTTTAAAATATATGTATATTTTTACAATTAATTTGTTCCAGTTAAGATCCAAATGATGTTTACAAGTTGCATTTGTTTATCATCTTTAAGTCATTTTTAAAAAATTATTTCATGTTGGGCTATTACAAACATTTTTGAAAGGCTTTATCAGCTCACAACCAGTGATGGTCATTCATATCCTCACTGTCTTACACCCTGCCTTCACTGGATTATTTTGAAGCAATCCTAGACATCATATAATTTCACCTATCACTACTTCAGTGTGTATATTTAAGAGTTACAGACTCTTTGTTTTAAAAATCATAGTTAATAGTGCCATTATTCGCTCCTTTAAAAATTAGCAATTATTTTTTGCTATCCAGAGTATGAATTTCCATTACCATCTTTTTTAGAGAGAGCGAGAGCAAGTGGGAGAGGGGCAGAGAGAGAGGGGGAGACAGGATCCCAAGCAGATTCTGTGCTATGAGTGCAGAGCCCATTGGGGGGCTTGAACTCACGAACTGTGAGATCATGACCTGAGCCGAACTCAAGAGTTGGACACTTAACTGACTAAGCCACCCAGGTATCATTTAATATTAAGGTAGATTAAATTTAAGGAAAATATACACACTGTAGACCCAGGTATATGTCTGTATAAATACATATGCGTATGTGCAAATGAGTAGGATAGTGGTTGCTATTAGCGAAGAAAATGGTATGCAGACGGTGGAAGGGAGGATTTTGTTTTGTATAATTGAATTTTTTATGTTTAAAGATTGTAGGGGTGGCTAGGTGGCTCAGTTGGTTAAGTGTCTGACTTTGGCTCAGGTCATGATCTCACGGCTCATGAGGTTGGAGCCCTGCATCAGCCTCTGTGCTGGCAGCTCAGAGCCTGGAGCCTGCTTCAGATTGTGTCTCCTTCTCTTTGCACCTCCTTCACTGCCCTGCTGCCATGGTTGGTCTCTCTCTCTCTCTGTCTCTCATAATAAACATAAAAAATAAAAAAAAAGATTGTATTCAGACATTTTCTGTATGTGTAACTAGAATTTTAAATCTTAAGACTATACACTGGACTGGCTTTCTAATTTTAATATGAGAGTCATAATCAAATATCAAAAAATAGTGAAAAGGTTCAGTTCAGTTAGTGAATTTAATTAGATAACCTTTCATTTGATAAAAATGTTATAGGAATTTGGGGTGGCTTTTCTTTACTAAAAGGAATTGGCTTTTTCTTTTTAATGTTTTACTTCGTTTTGAGAGGGAGAGCGTGAGCAGGGGAGGGGCACAGAGGGGGAGACAGAGCATCAGAGGATCTGTAGTGGGCTCTGTGCCGACAGCATCAAACCCATGTGAGACTTGAACTCATGAAACCCTGAGGTTATGACCTGAGTCAAAGTTGGACATTCAACTGACAGCCACCCAGACACCCCAGGTATTCTCAGGGCACCTCGGTGGCTCAGTTGGCTAAAGTGTCTGATGCTTGATTTGGGCTCAGGTCATGTTCTCACAGTTCGTGAGATGGATCCCTGCATCAGGCTCTGCACTGTCAGTGGGGAGCCTGCTTGGGATTCTCTCTCCCTCTCTCTCTCCTCCACTCACTTGTGAGTGTGTGTGCGCTCTCTCTCTCTCTCTCTCTCTCTCTCTCTCTCTCTCTCTCTCTCCAAATAAGTAAATAAACTTAAAAAAAATTATGTGGAGGGGCACCTAAGTGGCTCAGTCAGTTGAGCGTCCGACTTTGGCTCACTCAGGACATGATCTTGTGGTTCATGAATTTGAGCCCTGCATTAGGCTTGAGGCTGACAGCGTGGAACCCACTTTGGATTCTCTGTCCCTGTGCCCCCCCCCGTCCCTCCCTAGCCCCACCCAGCCCGCTCCTTTCCCATTTATGCTCTCTCTCTCAAAAATAAATAAAACATTTTAAAATAAAGTAAAATTTGTAAAAAGAAATATGTGGACTCTGAAGATCAAATTCAGAAAGCTATTACAATCTTCATTTTTCCCATTTTCATATTGGCTTTTCTGAATAGATAAAATGGTATATAGCTCCCCTAAATGTATACTAAGAAAATTCACATATTTAAAATAAAAGGCAAATTTTGTCACTAAACTAGTAGTTACTTGTATAATTCTGGTGATTTTATGAAGATGCCAAGTTATACCTTCTTTGTGCCTCATACCTTGTTGTGGGCAGTGGTTCATGATTCTTCCCTCAAGTGGCTTTGTTAACATCACTCCGTAAACCCATCACAGACAGCAATCAGTGTTACAATAGACATGCAAGGGAAAGATACACAAAACATGCAGCTAGCTCTTTTGGGCAAACTGGGAAAGATACTACAAAGGAGATAACAGTTGAGCTGAATTCTTCTTCTTCTTCTTCTTCTTTTTTTTTTTTTTTTTTTTTTTTTTTTTTTAGTAATTTCTGCACCCAGTGTGGGATCCGAATTCACACCCTAAGTATCGCATTCGCTACTGACTGAACCACCCAGGCACCCCATGAGTTGAATTCTTAACTAGAATTTTAACAGGAGGAGGACCATAGGCAGAAATCTGGGTGGAACAATAAAAGACGAAAAACATTTTTTAAAAAAGAGCTATTTAGAAATCTGCTACGTGATAGCATGTGATGCTGTGTTTTGAGAAAGCAAGAAATTGTGTAAGAATTCAGTGGTAGGAAATTAAGATGGAGTTAAGGTTAGTATTGGCTCTATATTGGTTTTTGTGAACTATTTTTCTTTGTATACGTCTAATGCCCTTCTGTAGCAAGTGGCATAATTTGGCATATCAGACAGGGGTTATCTGAGTAGTAGTATGAAAGAAACATTTTATAGTGCTGTAAGAGTCTGATGCAGGGATTTGATCAAATCTGGGGGTCATTATAGAGGGTCTCTCTGAGGAAGTTGCTTTCAGGCTGACACCTGAAGGATGAGTCAGAGTTGTCCAAGCTGAGCTTCAAGAATCAGTGTTTGTGACTGAGGCCTAATAGCATGTGTGGCAGGAAAATAGCCCAGAGTGGCTGCAGCAGTGGAGGGAATGGTATAGCATGGCATTGGAAAGGCAGGCAGGAGGGTCCAATCATGCCCAGGCTCGTGGACCGTGTTCATGTGTTTGATTCTGGAGATGCTCTTTTCTAATACTAAGTCATCTTTTCTGCAGTACCAAATATGCCCCAACAGCGGCAAGACCAGCATCATCAGAGCACCATGATGCACCCAGCCTCAGCAGCAGGCCCACCGATTGTGGCCACCCCACCAGCTTATTCCACACAATATGTTGCCTATAGTCCTCAGCAGTTTCCAAATCAGCCTCTTGTTCAGCATGTGCCACATTATCAGTCTCAGGTAAGGCCGATACGACCGAACTCTTCATTTTTGTTCCATTTAAATAACTTCTAACTTTTAATATGGTAAAGGGGTTTTCCTTTATAGTTGTGCTGTGTGTTATGGTGAAGTAGATAGCTAAGGACTTGGGGGGGTCTTTTTCATAGAAGATTGCTGATCAGTGTTAACGTATTTCAAAGGAAATAGCCAAAAACAGTTTTAGGATTTTCAGACTTGTTTCTGGAAACCATGGAGTTAAGACATCTAACTAAAATTTGCTTGACTGTATTTGATAGTTTAATGTTTTCTCTTTATTTTTTGTTTGAACACAGCATCCTCATGTCTATAGTCCTGTAATACAGGGTAATGCTAGAATGATGGCACCACCAGCACATGCCCAGCCTGGTTTAGTGTCTTCTTCAGCAACTCAGTACGGGGCTCATGAGCAGACGCATGCGATGTATGGTAGGAGGACTTTTGTTTGTCTCTTTCAGTTTGTGTGACTATTCTTAATTTGTTTTAAACCTCTGAAAAGATACTTTAAGAATAACTTGTGCCATTGAGGGTCATGAATCTAAAGAAAAGATGAACCCATTTCTATAAGTTTTGGCAAATCTGTTCCTAAAACTCCTCTGTCTTCAGATGTTTCTCCTTAGTTTAACTGAAACGTAATGATTTGTGTAACAGAAAGCATCTTTTGTGGAGAAAGCCATCTACTTCCTCTTCCTCATCAGTATTACCACCACTTGGCATGGCCTGCCGAAGGCACAAAAGAAAGTTTTACCATAATGAAAGCACTCTCCAGCAAGAAAACATTCTGCTTCTCTTCTTCCCCTGGAAGTTACTGGCATTACGTATTTTTATTGCTCTTTGTTAACATTTTAACAAATGTTAACAAATGTTAAAATGTTAAAAAGTATGTTTTTGCCTCATGCTGTATTTTAAGTGGTCAAAATAGTCTAACATTAGATATGCTTTAGACATGAGTCACATTAAAAAAAAATTTTTTTTTCAACGTCTATTTATTTTTGGGACAGAGAGAGACAGAGCATGAACGGGGGAGGGGCAGAGAGAGGGAGACACAGAATCGGAAACAGGCTCCAGGCTCTGAGCCATCAGCGCAGAGCCCGACGCGGGGCTTGAACTCACGGACCGCGAGATCGTGCCCTGGCTGAAGTCGGATGCTTAACCGACTGCGCCACCCAGGCGCCCCAGACATGAGTCACATTTTAAATACAGTCATCATAAGCAATGGTAAAATGAAGGAAAGTATCCTATATAAAATAATTAAATGGTATATATAAGAATAATAAGCAGAAATCTCCATCTGAGTTTTATGGCTGGAGAACTTTGTGCAGGTCAACTTAGGTGTCTGAAGTACTAAAATAATATGGTTTTCACTGTTGAGAATTTAAGATTTCCACTTACATCTTGTAATATAGAATCAGTGAGTTGACCCATATTATAGTTTTCAAAATCACATTAAATTAGTGCTGATTTCATTAAGATGTAAATTTTGTTGTGAACTTTTCCTGAGCACTCCTGTGCGGTCAGTTAGGTTTTCCCATTGGCGTTTCAATTTTTAGAGTGTGAGGAGAGAAATTCAAGTTCATTCATACAGATAAAAAGTGTGCCACTCTTAGAATGGAAATCATAGTTACATGTGGTTACATGGCCATTTCAGTTCTTAACCCTTTTAAAACTTTTTTAATGACTAAGAATAAAGATTTTCTCCTTTTTAACTTCAGGTGACACTTGATTTTAGAGGTTCATAAGACTAGGTGGGACTCAGGCAGCAGCAATCATCCTTCTTGTCACCTGTAACCTGCTCGTGCTTACTTCCTGGAGACATGCTTCTATTGCATATGTTCACGGTGGTAGGAAATCTACATGATCATAGGCATGGTTTTTATAAAATAACTTAAATCTGATCTTAATTTTCCACATTATCACTTAAAACTTCCTAGTGTGGATTATTCTCTTTGAATTAAAATGAGGTAATTGCTACATTTTGGGAAACTTTCTTACAAGAAACCCATTCACAATTTAATTGAAAAGTATATCAACAGACTGATTTTGGTTATGATTGCTTGTCATTGGCTTGTCTTAACCAGGACTAAATATGTATAAAAAGACACCATTGACTCATCATGTATGCTTTTATGCAATTTGTATATATTTCAACAATTTTCTGGTTTGCTAAAGGCTTAGGTGAAAAGTTCATTATGATTTTTTTTATATATTTCTGATAAATACATCATGATTTAACAAGTGGAGAAAACATTTCTCTCCTCCCATTTTCTGGCATATTCCCCTTTGAATAAGATCTAAAACTTTTGAACTAAAATTTCCATTGCTTTTAGAGAACAACTGTCTGTGTACCCATGCTTTTGAGACATTGTAGTAATACTGTGATGTTGAGAAGAATCTTTCTCCTCAGTGTGTTCACTCACTGCCAGCATCTGGTTTTTCCTTTTGGATGAATGTTCGTTGGTTTGAAATCGCTTGTACAGTAAACACTGTATTTGAGACACTAATGGTTTTATAACTACCTTCCCAAAACTTTTCTATTTGAAAAGCAGTTGGCCTTGGACCCTGAAGTCAATTGAAATATGGGTAAATCAGAAATACTGCAGACAAAACATTAGACCTAATGTCCAGTGAAATCTGGAATGAACTAGTCATTAAGACCAGTTTTTTAAATGCCAGGAGAAAGTTGCTCAGCCAGATCTGAACTGCTCTCCTGCAATTTCCATGGCTTGTATTTAATTGATGTCTGTTGATGAGGGGACAGGTTGGGGTGAAGCTCTGGATTTCATAGGATTGTTGCTGGTTACTCAGGGTTCTCATTTGGGTACTCCATACTCTAAAAAGAACAGTAGGAAATGAAGTATAAGCCATAATTTAATCTACTAAAGCAAATTCATTAATTCTTCAATAATTATTTCAGTTATCTTAGATCTTCCAAATCTTAATTATGCCAGATAAAGACACATAGATATGTTTTCAGAGTACATTATTTTAAACTTAAGATATATTTGTTGCTTAGAAATGCTAATTTTACTCTCATACCCCTCGAGCAGTTTATATTTCATATTCCCAAAGGAACCAAATGTTTTTAGTATGAATTATGTTTATTGTTAAGATCCGTTCTATCTAAATATTTTCAAATTTTTATGCAAACAAAAGAATATGCACCGAGATGTTGGCAACAGTTCTGTGTCACCTTTTTGTCACTTACCAAGTGGATGGCCATAGCAAAAGGCTTTGAGAATAGAAAGGACAGTAATGACTAAAGACTGATTGTTATCTTCAGATGGTTGGTATGCCGACAGATTACTGACCAGTTACATTGTTAGGAGTTATCATACATTCTAAGTAGTTGTTGACCTTGTTCTCTTTCTAGCTATCTTAGAAAGGATTTTGATCACAAAAACTTCATCTCTTTGACTTTAATCATTGCCCCATCCCTCCTAAGAAGTTTTTCTTAGGAGTAACGGAAGAAGTTCCTTTTTGTTTCTTTAACATCTTGTCTTGTAATTCACCTAATTTTCTTCTAGGGCAGTGGCATTTTCCCTTTCAGAAATAGTAGTAATGAAACTTTCTCTACCAACTAGAGCCATCAAGAAGAGTTAGATCCAGAATCCTTTTTGAGTTTGTTTTTGGTAGTTTAATGCAGATAAATTAGAAAATACAGGAGGCAAAAAGATTGAGAATGCACCTGTTACCCCTCCACCTGATAATTACCTGTTAACATTCTGGTGCATATCCTTCCAAGTGTACCTACACCCCATTTATGTAGACATTTTAATAAGGAATGATATCACACCCATGTTTAATATTAACTATTTTTTCTTAAGTTTTGGGATTCACTTCCAGATGCCTGATAAATATCTTACAGAATAATGATGTTTTTATTAATAATGATTTACAAATCTGTTTGAGTCTTTTGAATTAAACTTGGTAAATACTCTCTTATTCTGGTACATTATTTTTATTAAGGTTATTCAGTGGAATGCCTTGTTGGTCTTTCGATTAGATGATTTTATTCATTTAAACAAGTCAGCATGTGGAACTCAGCATATCAATACAGAAGAAAAATGTTTCTTGGTTCAGCCCTATCTTGTTTAATTTTGTAGCAATGTTTAAAGTACTTGTCATCTCTTGTAAAATAAGAAAAATGATTTATGCATGAATACAAAAAGAAATTTATAAATATGTCAACCTTTCCAGAAAATTAGGAAAATGCACACCTCAAAAGGCTAATTTACCTTTCTATTTCCCAAATTCAGCATGCCCCAAATTACCATACAACAAGGAGACAAGCCCTTCTTTCTACTTTGCCAGTGAGTTGGGTTTTTTATACTAATTTTAATTGAACAGTAAAACACTTTTTAAAGAATACATGTTAAGGGAGTAGACTTGTTGAGCAGTATTTTCCTTGTGCCAGACAAAATCATTGAAAATATGTATATTTGTAAATAATTCAGAGTTTTAAAAAAAGGAAATATAACCCAGCTTAAGAAAGCTGGAGTTAATTAAAAAATTGAGTTGCTTCAGAAATTAATTTTTGCATACCAAGCAAACATGTGACTGTTTTGGAAATGCCTAATATTTTCCTTGTTCAGAGAAACTTCTCCAGAAATCCATTTTTTTTTCCTTTTTTTTCAACCAAGCCACAAACTTAGTATAAAAAGCTTAAAATATTAGGCTTTTTCAGTATCCTGGCTAGAAGAAATTTATCCTCATAAGGATTTTTAATTGAATAGGTTTGAAAATTTAGGGAAGAAACATTTCTGTCTTTTCAGTCTTTGCATGACTGAAGGTTTAAAATACTCAAGTGGTAGACACCCAGGATGTTTTGAGCTTCACCAGGAAAGCATGACCTAGCTGCTTGATTCTGTTTGGCAGCACTGGCCCCTCTCACTACCAGTGAAAAGGTAAATAAACGATGGCTCCTAAATGGAGAAAGTCTGGGCAGGGCTCTCTTTTGGAAATGAACGTGTAGGGTACATCATAATTTATTTTGTAGGGCAGTTTTTAAGTAAGGCTAGTCGTGGACTTTTGGTATTTGGATAGGAAAGGTACTAAGTTGCAGAAGTCCTTCAGAAGTGTATGCCAGTAATGAGTAACTTTATGTGCAATATTATATTCTAAGGGGCATTAAATATTAAAATTTTAGATACTAAATTTTGGGTTACTTTAGAAAGACTTAATGTCTGAATCTACTAAATGCCAGATTTTAAAAAGTGTTGAGAAAACATTTTGACTTAAGCTTTCATTAACTATGCCATGACTTGGTATCCAAAAATAAGTGTGTACTTGTTATTTATTTGGTGCTAGGAATTGTTAACAAATTTAATCCTTTAATAGATGCTCTTTAAAAAGGAGTCTTGCTGTATATCTGTACCATTAAAGGGAAATTTTGTATGTGATATAGTATGTAAAAAACAGTTTCAGTAATTAATTTTATTATGTACTCAATTTGAGGTCTCAAATGTAGTTATCCTCACCATCTTACTGTCTCTGTTTAATAATTTTGGAGTCAGTTTCCTGGTAAGTAGCTAAAAGTTTCTTAATCATCACACCTAAGTATTAACTGCCTTAGTATAACTTCCCTTAAGAGGAATTATTAGTTCTTAAAAGAAGCTAACAGTGGGGCTGCTATTTATAATTTAAGTTGCTGCTTGTACCACCCCCTCCCCACAAGCCATTTTGCCATGGTTTGGTCTAGTTGCATTTTACCCCTTTTTAAGAGTTCAGCTTTCCTTTACTTCTTTTTTTCTGAATTTAACATCAAGTTTAAAAGTTGGAAGATTTTGTTTTCATTTTTAGTGTTGCAGTGCTGGTGATCTCTCATGACTTGTGCATCCAAGGTCAAAAATGACAAAACCTAGTTACAAATTAAAGGCACAACATTATTGACTGAACTGGCTTCAGTAAGATCATGGCTTAGGAAACAACTTTTAGAATGTGGTTAATGTTATGAGGATTTGACAAGTCACGTATATAGAGTTGTAAACATTTGTATCAAGGGACACAATGAGTGAGGAACTTTTGGACCAGGTCTGACCCAAAAAAAGCAATACTTCTTTGATTAGCCTGCATTAATCCAGATTTCATGAAGGCAACTCAATTTTTATAAATAAGAAGTTTGATGAATAGGTAAATCAGAGTTTTGAAGAACATTTATTTTTACCTTTTGGACTCCTCAGCTAAATTAGCAAGCATGGATAATAAAAGCAGTTAAATGCTTGACGTAGCTCCGTAAAGCCCAGCATTTACTGTTCTTCACTCTCCACTTCTCCCTTCTCTGATTCCAGTAGATTTCTTCTACAGTTTTATTCTATCTTGATTCCTTTCTCTTGGCTCTCTCTTCCCTTCCACCTGTTCCCCCGTCAGCCTTTTAATGTCCCTCCTATCCCGTCTGTCTTTGTCTCCTTCATAACTGGCCTTTTGAGGAACCAGACCGTATTTTTGTTGTCATAAAGATTGAATTAAAGTATCGATTTCACATTTTTCCCAGTCACCTACCCAGTTTTCCTATGTAATTTGGGAAAAGAGTTCCTGGATCAGGTACTGGTTAGCAGATATCTTTTAAGCAAGAAGATAAACAGAGGAAAATATTTCTAATTAAACTTTTAAAAGTTTTATTTGCAGCTAATGAAGCATATTTACATGTCCTTGATTTTTCTTATGATGCATTCTAGTTTGCTGGTGCTTAGGTAGGGAAAGGATGGGTGTTTTAAACAAAACCTGTATAGATGCACGCAGTTTGGATTACTTGAAGTACTTGTGCTGTCAGTGCAAAGGAGCTATAAATTATAATACTCTACTTTAAAGCCTTTCACTGTTGGTAAAGTACTCTCGCAGAGATTCCTTTTAAAAATGCACAATAAGACATATTTCATCTTTAATTTTTTCCAAATAATTTCAAGATTTTAACCCTTTTAAATTGACGAATTACTTCAGTATGAGACGTAAAGACATAATTAGTCTCTTAGTGAGGTCCTGTTTCTATGTGGGAAAATTAGTAAGACAGCACCCAGCTAGAATTTATTTATTGTTTTTAGTTCCTTAAAATTTTGCTTAGAAAGTCATTAAAACTACAAACATTTCTTGAATAAATAAAGTTTAAAAAATAGAAACTCTGAGATTCTGTACTCTCTCTTTATGAAACCTCATAAATAGAATATGGGATTCAGGAATTGCTTCTCCCTGGATAGATTTAGTATTGTTACAAATGAAACATTTCAGAAGCTTGGGGTGTGTGGAGGATTTTAATGCTGGTAGTTTGAAAATAAGGAACACGAGGGGTGCCTGGCTGGCTCAGGCTATGGAGCATGCTACTCTTGATCTCTGGGTCATAAGTTGGAGCACCATGTTGGGGGTGGAGATTACTTTAAAAAAAAAAAAAAAAAAGGAAAACGAAGAAAGAAAAGAGGGATGAAGGATGGAAGAAAAGGAATGTGAATGATTTCAGACGTCACTATCCAGTAGAACTTTCTATGATGAAAGTATGCTATAAATTGTGCTGCCTAATCAGCCACTAGCTACATGTGGCTATTTTAGTTATTTAAAAATACATTTGAAAAATGAGTGTAAGATTTTTGCAGGAGTAGAGTCCGGTTCAAAATTTATGTCAAGTCTTTTAGACCAAGTCAATATCTAGACACTTTGAGGGGTTCTGAAAGTTAGCCTAGTGAATGTGATAGTGGAAAATGGCCTTCTAATAAGCAAATGATTTAGAAGAAAGACACTAACTGACTTTTATTGACTTGTGGGACCGTGGAGTTAAGGAAATCAGCACATCATTCTTCCCAACTCTCAGAAGACAGGCACTGA
This sequence comes from Herpailurus yagouaroundi, assembly GCF_014898765.1. Lineage (NCBI taxonomy): Eukaryota > Metazoa > Chordata > Mammalia > Carnivora > Felidae > Herpailurus > Herpailurus yagouaroundi. The sequence goes on from NW_024412422.1 coordinate 11,355,575, forward strand.
CTTCCTAAAAACACCCAGAGAGTATCTTGCCACAATTTTCCTTATTAATATATTCCAGTGTATATAGGGAAATGTTTTCAGTGTGTAAACCAAAGTGTTTCGTTTAATCTGGGCATTCATGAATATTCATTAATGCCCACTCTGGTGTTGGCAGTGGATGCACAGGTGATCCTAGCACTGGCTCTTTGCCTCGCCCTTCCCTCTTTTAAAAGGTGCATATATATAGGGCACCTGGCTGGTTCAGTAGGTAGAGCATGCAACTCTTGATCTTGGGATTGTGATTTCAGACCCCATGTTGGGTGTAGAGCCTACTTTTAAAACACACACACACACACACACACACACACACACACACACACACACACA
>NW_024412422.1:11355950-11391638 GCF_014898765.1 Herpailurus yagouaroundi
ACACACACACACACACACACACACACACACACACACACACACACACAGTTGGGGAGATAACGAATTAGGCCGGCATGTCGGTGGCCTTTGGCCCTACAGTGTCAAGCATCGCAGAATTGCTTCATGCTTCATGTGCCTAAACCTAGCATAACGTTTCCACGGGACATGCCCGGTGCCACCTCTGCCAGTGACTCTTGGCGGTCATGCCTCTTAGACTGCCAGAGGTAGAGTGCTTGATCTCAAATCAGTGCTTGTTTGTCCCTGTCAGTCCCCTGTATGTCTGTGTGTATGAGGTACATGAGGAGCTATTTGGGAATTGTTTCTGTGAATGGGCTTAGCTTCTCAGGGATTTTAGGATGACTTTGAGAAGAAGTCTGGAAGTCCCCTGTTGCTGGGGATGTATCTTGAGAACACTTCGCAGCTCATCGCCATTCATGGTTAGATTTATATCAGTGTGTTGTCAGTAGTCACTGGAAGCAATGAATTAATCTTACTGTGATTTTGGTTCTCACATTGCTGTTTTAGGAATACGTGCACAAATGAATTTATGCCTAATCTCCCTGTTTTGTATCAAGGTATGGTCCTAGCTGAGATTGATAAAGGATTGGCTTTGGATTATCTTTAATGAACACATTTTTACTTAAAGTGGCCTGTCATATTTTCTTTGAAGTTACTCTAGCTAGTAAGAATCTTTCTAAAGACTGGGATGCTTTGAAGGGAGTTCATTTTTCCACATAGTTTAGGTAATTCCATTTACTAGATTTTTTAAAGCAAAGGTGAGAGATCCTTGAGCAAGGAGGGCCCAGGGAATAAACTGAGTGACTTCTGTGATCAGCTGGGAGAGACTGTGGTCATTTGGCCCTGAAAATAGAGCCCTGACCTTGCCGCATACCTTATCCAGCCCTTTCTCCCAGCCCCAATACGGTCAGTGCCTTGGGACACTGTGCCCACTCCAGGGCAGTAGCATGGTGAGGTTAGCCAGATGATGGCCTTGAGGTAAAGAGTGTGTGTGTGTGTGTGTGTGTGTGTGTGTGTGTGTGTGTGTGTGTGTAAAAGAGAGAGAGAGAGAGAGAGAGAGAGAGAATGATTTCTGCCTATGCTTTTAAGTTGCTTTTTCAGGAGAACCTAGTGACTGTTTTAAGAGTAAATTTACACTAATTAGATTTTCATAAAATATATACAGCTGTGTTATATAAATGCTAGTCTGATAAGTAATAACTTCACACTTATTTTTTCAAGAAAATGGATGATTTAAATGGAGTAAAATAGTTTGGTAAAGAGCATAAGTTAGACACTGAGTATCATGAAAGCTCAGCTGATGAGGCTTAGGGGAGCAGTGGAGACTGTCCTAGATGTCGACCGTACACACCCTTTTTCTTCCACTTCAGTTTCCACTGGCTCCCTTGCTCAGCAGTATGCGCACCCTAATGCTACCCTGCACCCACACACTCCACATCCTCAGCCTTCAGCTACTCCCACCGGACAGCAGCAAAGCCAACATGGTGGAAGTCATCCTGCACCCAGTCCGGTTCAGGTAAGGAGAGACTCCGAGGTCTTGTAGAATTGTGTCCTCATTTTGTTTACTGAGCGTTCTGTGCAGTGCGGGGCAGAATGCTCGGTACCACGCGATCAAAACACCCCGCAGCTCTGCCTCTTGGAGGCAGGCTGTGCTCCTGGGATTTGCTTTTTGTTGTTGTTACTGTTAAGTCCTGTTAAGATACATATTGAGAATAAGGTGATTGGGTAAGTTCTGGAAATATTGATTGAAAAATCTAATTTAACATCACATAAGGAATATGCTTGGGGCTTTTTTTTTTTTTTTTTTTTTTAACTTCATTACTGATGATTATACAATGAGTTTTTTTCCTGTTAGCTTCTGCAGTGGTGTTTGTTAAGGGAGCAGTTAAGGATCTCTTTGATACCTTTCAGTTCCCTGGGGCAGTGGTATTGTTTTACTTCTGCTTGGCTGAGGGCTATAAGGGCTTGCGCCCAGAAAGGAGTGTCTCTGAACCGGAGGTGCCCACCCCCCCCCCCACCCCAGCCATGCTCCTACTACCCTGCACATTCTCTGGTCCTTTCCACTGCCCCTCATCTTGGATGGACCCAGTGGAGCCTGCTTTCATATACAGAGTTCAGCTTTGTGTGTGACCTTAACTGCTTTTCATTCAAGAAGTGGTTTTCTCAGTTCTTTCTTGTGGCTTTGCAGCACCATCAGCACCAGGCCGCCCAGGCGCTCCATCTGGCCAGTCCACAGCAGCAGTCAGCCATTTACCACGCGGGGCTCGCACCAACCCCACCTTCCATGACCCCTGCCTCCAATACGCAGTCGCCACAGAATAGTTTCCCAACAGCACAACAGACCGTCTTTACGATTCATCCTTCTCATGTTCAGCCGGCATACACCAATCCTCCCCACATGGCCCATGTACCTCAGGTAAACCAGCTTTAGCCAACTTTCTCTGAAGACCAAGTAGAATATGAAGGTTATCAGATAAGCAGCAAGGAGCCAGATGCTCTGCAAGCTAGGAAACCCTGTGTGTGATGCCATTTGCCTGTCTCCCTTTTCCTGCTCAAATACATGTGATCTGGCCCTAAATGAATGTTCGTGTGGTTTTGTAATGGGATCAGTGAAGTTGCTGATTGGTCAGTCCTTTAATGTTTCCCATCTTAGACCTTAAAAATATCTCTGACTTTGGAATGCAACCCAGTCCTTCTTGTGTCTGCTTTGCTATGTTTATATAGCTTCACTGCTATGTATGTACACGTTATATATATGATATATATATTATATATATATATTTTATATATATATATATATTCTTCCTCTTCTTTTCTCCTTCCCTCCCTCTCTCTCCCTGTCTCTCTCTCTCTCTTACACACACACACACACACACACACACACACACACACACACACACGAGAAGTCTGGCAGGGAGGGTGGGCCTTCACAAATTCTCAGCTCTCCAAGGTGACAACCCTGGGCCTGTCAGCTTGAATGTTAGTCACACAAGTTTCGGAGAAATCTCTCCATTTGTTTTCCTTGCCTGTCGGTACACCCACTTTGACCATATGTTGTACTTCTTGAAAAGGCTTGGCCTTGTTACATTGGTGCAGTGTAACTAGAAGTTGGAAGCACTCAGGTGTCCCACTTTTCTTAAAGAGCAGCCTGGGAGCCACTTTGGAGCTCACCTCCAGTGTAAGCCTCTAATGGTTGAAGGGTATGGTTTGCCATCTCAATGGTTGCTGGCTGTATCAGCTGCTGAGAAAAGTCCAGTGCAATCAAGGGCCAAGTTGGATTATCTTAATAAGGAGCTTCACTGAAGTTGGGCTCTAATGCTGTCCTTGAGGCCCTCCCTGGAGCTGTTCAGAGTGAATTGGCTGTATTTGATGTCTTTTTTTGCCGCTTTCATAACAGAACTCTCTTGGGGAGGTCTAAGCTAGACTGCCTCACTGAACTCCATTTCATGTTGGATAGTGCACCACTGAGGCTCTGGTGTGCTGGGGGCTGAAGATGTGACTCAGTTGGAGCTCAATCTCAGAATGCGACCTTGTAACTAGAGTTCGACAGCTCTGGGAAGTTTGGGCGTCCTCTGCACAAGTGAGGGTTCTGTAGTATGGCGCACTGCAGTGGATGATTTGCTTTTGATAGTGGGGAGGGGAGCCAGTTTGGTCAGGTGTGGGCCAGCATGGTTTGGCTGAATTAGGAGCTTCATGAGAGCTGGGGTCCTGTAGATGGCTAGCAGAGGCTGGTGGCTAAGTAGGTATGTGAATTTACATGTAAGTTGGGGTTCCTAAAACCTCACTTTTGTGTTTTTTGTGCTGAAAGAGAAAAAGGTTAACCCCTTTGGGGAAGTTCAGATCTGCCATGGGCCCATTTGAATACGTAAGAGTAAAAAGAGCATTTCATTCAAGGCTTATTGTGGTCTAGAACAGTGCACAGTATGGGAGGCAGGAAAGGAGGGCTCTTCCTGGCCCTGCCAAGTCCCCCCCCCCCCCGCAGTCCCACTCCCCCCACCCCGAGCTGGGATCCAGTGATTTGGGCTGGCTGAAACCTTTCCAACTTGACAGTGAAACCAGGTTGTACTCGTTATCATATAACTTAGTTTCGGGACACAGGTCTGGCCCAGATAATTTCACTTTACTCCTCCCCGTTTCACTGGCGCCATTTACTGCAGCCTCCTCCTCCTGCTCGGTCAGCACGTCTTTCGCTGCCCTGACTCATTCTTCACGGAGATGTACTGGTGTGCCGGCAGGAAGCAGAGGGGAGGGACAGACAAGGAGAGGGCTAAGTAATCCATGGATTACTCTTATTATCTGCTTTCCTATTTAAAAGGGAGGTTGTCTTTAAACTACTTCAGGTCCCACTTGGAAGCCAGATTCTGAAGCATCATTGCATCTCACCTCCTATTAAGTTGAGAAAGCTGCCCTTGGATCAGATGTCTGAACTTTGTGATGACCTTGCCCCACATACATAGAATCCAGCACAGGCTCAGTAGGCGCCTGCTCCCTCAGCCTCCCTGGACCCGCTGAAGGGTGAAGCATGTCAGTAGGTCACTTGATGATCCACTAGGGCATGTGCTCAGAGAAAAGGGCCCTGAGGGCCCCCCTGTCGGCCTTTCCTGCCCCACCAGCCCAGTGAAAGGAACACAGTTGACATGTTGTTTAAGCTGGAGATGTTGCCTGTATGCGTAAAAGAGCTCTCTGTTTCAGGCTCATGTACAGTCAGGAATGGTTCCTTCTCATCCAACTGCCCATGCGCCAATGATGCTAATGACGACACAGCCACCCGGCGGTCCCCAGGCCGCCCTCGCTCAAAGTGCACTACAGCCCATTCCAGTCTCGACAACAGCGCATTTCCCCTATATGACGCACCCTTCAGGTGAGGCGTGTGTGTGCAGGGGCCGCCGGGCACCCCAAAGCATTCTGCTCGCACAGGTCGAATGGCAGGCAGGGCCAGCGCTTCAAGCCCCGCATTTGAGAACTAGCAAGACCCGCCAGAGTGTGCACAGGAGGGACTGTGACGATCAGTTCAGTGTCAGGGCCTGAGGCTTCCAGGAGCTGAGTCTGTGTGTGTTCTGATGGTATACAGGGTTTGGCTTGATGAGAAGCAGCAGCAGCATTCTGTGTGGCTGACGCATGCTTAGGACTCAGTTGGCCTTCCTTGTTAAAGAGGCTGGACAGGGCAGCGTTTTCCTTCCTTAGTCTCCCCCTCCCCAGTCTGACGGGGGTGGTTACCACCATGGCAGAGTTTGATTGTAGCTCTGGAGAATACTACTGATGAGAAAGTGTGCTGTGTGTGGATTGGTTTTGAGTGTAGCATTAGCTCCAGCCTATGCCCTGACAGGGAGAGAATGCCCCGTGATTGTGCTCTAATACTTGATGGCTGCCATGGCAATATTTCACAGTCTAACCTGTTACTTTGAAAGCAATACTGGTGCTTGGCTGGTATTTGGGGAGGGGGTATGTTAAGGCCTTTTTTTCCTACCCCGTGAGCAACAAGTCTTCTGGGAGTTTTATCTGAAGTGGTTTTCCATCTGACTGGTTTGTTTCTACCCACCCACCTGCCCCTTCCCCTTTTGGTGCAGATGGGAGGGGGAAGAGTGGATTAAATTTTGAGTCTTGTTTAGGTAGCACGAGGATAGTTTACAGTCGTGTGCTGCAGAGACACTAGGCTAATGTGTGGTGTTGCCAGTTTCCTGTTTAAATATTCACTTTTCTTTTTTACAGTACAAGCCCACCACCAACAGCAGTTGTAAGGCTGCCCTGGAGGAACCGAAAGGCCAAATTCCCTCCTCCCTTCTACTGCTTCTACCAACTGGAAGCACAGAAAACTAGAATTTCATTTATTTTGTTTTTAAAAAATATATGTTGATTTCTTGTAACATCCAATAGGAATGCTAACAGTTCACTTGCAGTGGAAGATATTTGGACCGAGTAGAGGCATTTAGGAACTTGTGGGCTGTTCCATAATTCCATATGCTGTTTCAGAGTCCCGCGAGTACCCCAGCTCTGCTTGCTGAAACTGGAAGTTATTTATTTTTTAATGACCCTCGAAAGTCATGAACACATCAGCTAGCAAAAGAAGTAACAAGAGTTGATTCTTGCTGCTATTACTGCTATAACTTAAAAAAATAAAAAAAAAAAAAAAAAATCAAGACTTGGAACGCCCTTTTACTAAACTTGACAAAGGTTCAGTAAATTCTTACCGTCAAAATGACGGGTTATTATTTATAAATCAAGTTTGATGAAGTGATCACTGTCTACAGTGGTTCAACTTTTAAGTTAAGGGAAAAAACTTTTACTTTGTAGATAATATAAAATAAAAACTTAAAAAAAATTAAAAAATAAAAAAAGTTTTAAAAACTGATACCAAGTTAGTGTGTGTTTGTACAAGCTTAAGATGTTTCTGTTATAGGATACTTCATATCAAGGCAGGAGGGCTGAGTGTACTTTCTTAAATCCTGGAAGGTTAGTTGTCAAATGACTTTTCTTCTTCACCTTTAGTTCTGGTTCAAGGTATCTCTAGAAAAAGACAAGACTGAGACATTCTCTTTGGTGGATAAAGGTCCGCTCCAGAAGGAGGAAGGCTGGCCAGAGCTGGGCAGCACTGAGATCCCACATCCTCAGCCTGACGCTGGTTCTGTAAGCTTCCTTTTTAATATCTCCTGAACCCAAATGAGTGTTGTTAGTCACAAGTCTTCCTGATTCACCCATCTTTTACCAGTAGAGGGCAGGAGACACTGCTTAAAAAGAAACTGATAAATCCCGAGAGCTGAAAAGCAGTGATGCACAAAGTACCTTATTGCTGTAGATTCACGAGCATTTGCTAATGTTCCAAATTTGTGGGAGGAGGACAAAGGGAAAAGCAAGTAGTTGAGCAGAGCAAGGGTCTTGCAGAGACCACAGTCCTGTTATAATAGAGCTTTAAATATTGTGGCAACAAATCAAGATTCTGAAAACTTTTTTTAATTCGTGTGTAGCAGTTTGTACATTATAGCAAAATCTGCATTATTCAAGAATAAGTTACTTGTACAGTACATAAACAATACATAAAAATTTGCCAAATACTTTCTGCCTATGATGATACAGAATGGATCCATTTACTCTGTCATTATAATGTGCTGCTTATTCCAAGCAAACGCTGGATGTCAGATGTGTCCTTGTTAAGAGGCAGTGGATACTATACTATCAAGTTCCTCTAGCCTGTGGGAGATGTTGGAGCTCACATGACGTGTGCGATAAGAGATGTAGCCCTGAATTAAAAGCGTGAAGGAATCCCAGGCAACACTTAGGGAAGAGTTCAAGGCCTTGATTTTAGGTTAAAGAAACTGTTATGTAAAAATAGTGTTCTCTGGCCTAAGATTTTAATGATTGCTATTCCTTTTTCCTACACGGTCCAGAAATGATCAAAGGCAGAAGATTTATACCAGATAAAGCCATATGGATTGCTGGTCTAAAATTCAAGGCAGGTTAGTTGACTTAATTCTTTGGTGCTGGTGACTATTAGTTTGTAAAAGTTGATTCAAGACGGAAGAATGAAGTGATGGTGCTGGGAGCAGTCAGGCTATCCTTGTTGTTTGTGATTGGAGATAACTGGAGGGTCATGATGCTTACCGTCCTTTTGGCACTCAGAGCCTGGGCTCCCGGTAGGGGCTGTTGGTTCCTCGCTGCCAGCAGCGGTCACACCAGGGCCAGGAGGAGGAGGGTGGTGGGATATGCTGTGACCACGATGGGCTGGCGGGGACATTGGCTCATTGGCTGTGAAGGCATCAAGCCCAGGGAGCCTTTCCCTTGAGCTGAACCTGCTCTAGCAGAAAGTAAAGGCGTTGGCTCAGTGTCACTTCTTCCCAGGCCATGAGGGGGCTTTTTTTTCAGGAGGTATTTGAGCTGTCCTGGCAACTCAGACATGTTTAAAAAGGAAGCGTTTTCCTTGAACACTTTACACCGAAGCAGTCTAGAGGTGGGTGACTCCCAGTTATCTGTCACGGAAGTCTGATCTTGTCCTTTGTAGCCAGTGGGTCAGAGCTGCTGGTTGGCTGTGCCTGGCTTGCCTCCTGGCATCAACCTGAGAATTGTATGGTGAGAAGCTAAGGAGTGAGTGCCCCTACGTTAAAGAGGTCACATCCCAGATGTTTACACTTCTGGCTACAGGGAGGGGAAAAACTTGGGTTGTTGGCTACTTGGCCCCTTTCCTGTACAGACGAGGGGAAAATCTGTACCAGTGACTTGTGAGCATTGACTTTCTAGAATGAGCTTTCTCTTTTAAAAGAGAAATAGGAACAGTGCTTACTTTTCTGGATCACACCTCACTTAGCATTCATTACTTAGAGAAACATGCCTTGTGTAGAAAAGGAAAGAAAAGTGTCCTTAGAAACAGACCGCTCATTTGGATCAGGAATGGATCTGCTTTGCGATCTGTGAAAACACTCAGGAGGATTGGTTTTTAAAGTGGTGAAGAGGGACTGCTCTCCTCCCCCCCCCCCCCGGGGGTTGTTTTTTTTTTTTTAACAGAAGTCTGACCTCCGGGAGCACAGAGAATGGCTAGAGGGAGCAAACCAAACCCTCACCCCAGATAAGGCGGGCAGTAGTTAGTCGTAGGCCAGGGTTTAAATTTAGTTTCTGAGTGATGTGTCTATAAATGTTAAGTTGTGCTAAACTCTCAGTTTCCTAGAAGCCAGCCTGGTGACTGTGTCAAATGTCTCTGCTGGCACCCAGAGCAGCTGGCTCCACTCTGTCACTGCCCCCTTGTTTCTGAGCCTCCGCCTGAAAGTTCTGGGAGGAGCCAGCCCCCCTGTGAATTCTATCCCTGGTGAAAGGCAAGTATAGATGGAGATTTAACTGCAGGACCCCACCCCCCAGCTGTTGGAGATGTGCGCCCAAGTGTGTACGCACACACATTCCTCCTCAAATGAAGCAGCGAGCAGCTGGAACGGAACACTGAGTGTGGGCTGTTAAAGGAATTTCTCACTAGTTGTGGCACCAGATTTCCTAGTTCCCATTTTGACTCAAGAACAAGCCCAAAACCTTGCGGGATAGTTTATGAGCCAGCCGTTAGATGCTTGGGGGGGGGGGGGGGGAGGGGAGGGGTCCGAGCCAGCCCTGGTGGTGAAGGATTTTTTAGAAGAAAGGGGCCAGGAGCCCTTCCTCCCTTTTTGCTTGCTCCTCCCTCGCCCCTTATCACCCCTTGGGTAAACTGGTTTAACCATAAAGCTACTGTAAACCAGAATCCAGTTTTTTTGTTCGTTAAGGCACCAGGGTAGAATTCCTCCTTGCCACCCTGTTTCAGTAGTTGCCTGAATTTCCCTGAAAGGGTGACGTACTTCACTTCTCCACATTTAGGAAGGACAGTGGCTACTCAGCAGCAGGTGACTGTCCTGAGGATGCAAAAGACACAGAAGCCAGGCATGCTGGCTCAGACTGGGAACAAGTCAAGTAGGGTTTGCATAGCTGTCTCAGACTGCAAAATCGCATGAGTATTAAAGAGTGCAACAAAATAAGCAATGGTTTAGTTTTGAAACCTGAATCCTTTGACAAGTTAATCTGAGGTAAAGTGTTTAAAATCATTTTAACCTTGAGCTTTGTCCCGAAGCTGAGTCGGAGCAGGATTGATGCGTTCACCTACGGCACAGGGAGTGGCAGGCCTCCACGTGGACCGAGGCCACAATGGGTAAACCGTAGGCGAATCCAGGGCTTGTTAGTGTTTTGGGCTTCCTGATGACCCTCCCACCCCCCCGAAAGTCTGTCATCAGCTGTGACAGTGTCAGTGAAAAAGAGAACCAAGGTTCGGCCTGCCAGATCTGGCCCTCACCCCACCACCTCCTATAAGAGGGATGGGGACCGGTCCTAGGGACCCAGGGTGGGAGCTCGCGGCCTCTGCGAACAAGAACTACATCTGTAAACAATAAGGAGAAAGCCAGGTGATGGATGGATAAAACTTATAGGAGGCCCTTCAACAGGCCTAATAGAAGGGTCACATCCAAACTGGAATGAGCAGTTAACAGTGGCCCTTAAATCTCTCTCTGGAAGGAAGGAAAGAAGGTTACATTCACGAGTTCACATCTCCGCTTGCTTGTGCTCCTCGGGGGCACGTGTGAGGCCTAGGGTTCCTCACCGCCCGTCAGAGAGGCGTGTACTGGTTGTCTATGGCCCGGAGATGGCTCCGGGAGGAGGAGTCCATTTCGTAGTCTGAGTCCCGGGCTCGACTGGTGGGTTCAGGCTCCAGGTGCCGCAGGCTGTTGGCCAGTTCCTCAGGTGAAGGCACCAGGTGGAATATCTGCTCTGGGGGAGAGGATCGGCCTGGGAGACCCTCCGGCCCCAGCCCCCGTGGACAGCCAGAAGAACTGAGATGGGGAAGGCCCAGCTCCGAATCCCAGTGAGCGAGGGAGAAAGGGAACAGGACAGTGCTGGAGGAACCTGGGGGACAAGTGACCAAGAGAGAGACCGGCGCTGTCAGTCTTATTGTGACAGAGGGGCTAAATGTCGAAAGAACACAAAACCATCGCTGTGGCTCTGGGTTGCAGCGAGCGTTTACCCTCTGCCGCCCACCCCCTTTATCAAGGGTCACACCTGGTGGCTGGGAGACGACTACCACGTAGCTGGACAGGCGGACGTCACAGGCAGCACCGCACTCAAGCGGGATGGGCGAGCGCTGGAAGTGGTGGAGCATGTCCACGACAGAGGGGAAGTGGAGGTGCTGCACTCGGCACTGGCCCCGCTCGGTCAGCGACAGGCGCAGGTGCTACAGGGGGCGAGTACAGTAGGCTCAGGCACTGGCCGCTGCAGGCCTTCAACCTGGGGGCAGGGGGACCAGCCCGCCTGCCGTGCCCCATACCTTGGCTATGCCTTGGAAGTTGAACGTGAGCACATACTCTCCGCGCCGTGTCTCACTCTGCCGCACCAGGAACACTCCATGAGCATCCGGACCCTGCAGCTGAACCAGCTGAGCTGCCTTCACTCGGGAGATGGGGCCATGGAACCAGGGGTAGCAGGACAGGAAGTGATCTGTTTTCTGACAGGTTGGGTCCAGCAACCCCCCAGGAGAAGCACCTGGTAGACAAGATGGGGGATGATGGCCCCCTGTGGGTGCCTGATGTCCTGGGCTAAACTGGTTCTGACTTACATGGAGGACAGAGGCCTAGACCCACTCACCTTGGTTCAGGGAATCTGTGCTCCCCCCCGGAGAGTTGGATGTGCCAGGCTCTAGGGCTGAGGGAATATGCGTCTCTGGGTCTGTGCTCTCCAGCCTGCTGAAGAGGCTGAGGTTAGGATCTGGGTAGATCGGGGGAGCAGGAAAGGCTGTGCCAGGAGTAGAGCCCTATGTTCTGGGGCCTCACCCTTGGCCTGTGCACTCCCGGAGCTCAGCCATCCAGGAATTCAGCTGCTGCTCGTCCTCCACCTCGAAGATGATGTCAGTCCGGTCCTTCACCTGGTAGGGAGGAAAGCAGCGAGTGTGTGGGTGCCTCAGGTGTGTGTATGTATGACACCCCCCCCCCCCCCCGGTGTGGAAAGCTGTCACTCACCTTCAGGACAAAGGTGTAGAGGTTGTCTGGCATCTCGAGGCGTGTGCATCGCCGGACCTCCTGGATATTGGAGCAGGTTGCCTGTAGCTTGGGCTTTGAACTCTAGGTAGGAGACCAAGGCGGACACTTGAGGTTTGTCCCTCACGGCCCTTCACCCACCCAGGCCTCTGTGTGTTTCTGCCGTCTTCCCGGGGGCTTAGCTTCCAAGTGAGCACTCACGATGCCAGGCCTGGGGAAAGGCCTAGCATCCTGGTTTGCAGAAGCCTGCCGAGGGCCCTTCTCCCATAGCCTCTTAAACACTGACTTCACCCCCTAAACACTGCGACCTACAGAAACCAAAGTGCGATGAGGGCCAACGCCCTCTTGACCTGAACCTGTGGACACTCCAGCTGTGACATGTGTTTGCCTACTGACATCGGTCTCCCCTTCCACTGGTGGAACAAAGAGCACCGAATCCAGCCAGGTCACATCAAAACAGACCTGGAGAGTGGACACGAGGACATCCGATCCAAGTCACATTTCCCTGTGTGGTGCTGACTGCCAGGGGCTTGGGTGATCATCCTGCCTTTAGCTTCTCCCCTCTGCCCCGCGTCAATTCCCCATTAGTGCAGGCTTCTGACCAAACATCAGCCATAGGAAACCCATGATGTCACCACATCTTTTTTTTTTTTTTTTTAATATTTTTTCAATGTTTTTATTTATTTTTGGGACAGAGAAAGACAGAGCATGAACGGGGGAGGGGCAGAGAGAGAGGGAGACACAGAATCGGAAACAGGCTCCAGGCTCCGAGCCATCAGCCCAGAGCCCGACGCGGGGCTCGAACTCACAGACAGCGAGATCGTGACCTGGCTGAAGTCGGACGCTTAACCGACTGCGCCACCCAGGCGCCCCATGATGTCACCACATCTTAAAGACAAGAAACACAATTTCTTGGAGGTGAAGTCATTTGCCTGAAAGAGGGTAGATCGGTTTTAACCTCTGTCCACAGCATACAGCCTAGAACCTCAAACTCCCACATCTGCCTGCCTTCAAATCTGAGGATGAGGAGGGGTGGGTTTGGCTACAGGGTGTGGGGGCTGGGGGAGGGGTAGCAGAGTAGCTTAGCCACAGGCTCTTAGGGCCTCTGCCAACATGCCTAAAGAGGCAAAGCCTAATCTGGCCCCAGTTACAACCAGCTGGAAACTGACACAAAACCTTGGGCCCAGGAGGCTCCCATGACCTCCAGCATACACAGGGATTCAGAGTGCGTGCGAGGTGGTCCCCTACTGCTTTGCCACCAAGAGCACCTTTTCTGACTCAACCTGGCAGGAGCTGACCTTGGCAGATGCCTGTTTCCAGGGAGCCAGCATCTCCTCCTCTTCCCTTTGTGATCAGACTGATGAGATTGTTTTTCCAGGGTCACGAGATGATCAATGGCTGCTCCCAGCACAGGCCAAAAGCAGATGAGAACGAAGGAAGAAGGCAGAGATGATGGGGGAATTGATGGGAAAACCCAACTGGGCCCCTACCTCCAGTACCTCTTCTCTTCCCCTGGGGCCAGGAGACATCCAGGTGACCAGGCTGAGCAAGCCAGCATGGGGCAGAGGCAGAGAGATGGAAACGAGGCAGGCCCAAAGGCTAGTTTTTGGTGCTGTGGCTTTGAGGGGAATCCGACCTCCACATCTCAGGCAGAAGTTACCTTTTCAGAAAGCAGGGCAAGAGCCCATACCCACAGCCGTGCGTGTGACTGCTTCAGACATGCAGGCACCAGGAGTCTCCGATAGAAGGATGGTATCTTTAGGGCCAGGCCACCTGCCTTCAGCCCCTCCCCACCCGCTGGAGCACTGGTGAACAAGGAGGCAAGGAGCAGCCTGGCAGGAGAGGATTGGCCAGACTGGGGCTCTTTCCCAATCCAGGCCCACCCCCAGCAGTCTGGGGGGAGTGACAACGCTAGGAGCCGAGCCCCTGACGCTTACCCGTGGTGGACTGCATCGTCAGACTGAGGTTATGGAGGAGGGAGCAAGCTCAGTCGATCCCAGCCCTAAGTGACCAGTGCCAGCCAGGGTGTTTTTATCTTTCAAGTTTTCCCCCACACCCCAATTTCTCAGCCTGGGATGGGAGCCCATGACATGTGGGGAACACAGGAGTCTTGTGCAGTACCTGCATGGTCCCTGGGCGTGCCAGAGTGCGCAGGACTGGCAGCTTTCACAGCCAGCCTCTTAGAGCCTCTATTTCCCTTCTGTAAAATGGGTAAGGTACAAGGCTATTTCCTTCCTTCTCCTTTTGCAGTTGGCTCTGCTTGGCCCCCAAGCCTCCCTACTGGCTCTGGGCCCTCAGGATCACTGGGAGGAAGTAGGCCAGGCCAAGAGGGGAACAGGCCTAGTCTCCCTTTCGGTTCTGCTCTGGGCCTTGGCCCCAGGGTGAATGCTGAGATTAACCAGCAAAGCCACTGGTTTCACTCTGAATGTGGGGCCTTCATGCCAGCACTCTCCCCAGCAGCTGAGGAACTGCTGACCTGGCAGGCAGTGGTAAAGAGAGGATTCCCCCTCCTCACCCACAGCCAGCCCTGGCTGCACAGATGCTGGCTCCCATCTGCCCACTGGCTACGATGACACGGGTTCTTCCTGACTCTTCTCAGGCAGCCTGTGGGAGAGCTGCCCCAGCCAGCCCGGTTGTCGTGCTTGGAGCCACAGAGCGAGGGGCAGAGCCAGGATCTGAACCCCAGCGCTGATGTATCAAATTGTGCTGTCTGGAGGTGGGGAGAGGCCAGAGGCTCTGCCCAGGCTGGAGGCGAGTGAGAGAGCATGGGGCAGAATAAACCCGGCCTGTGGCCACAGCCCTAGCTGGATGGCCCCAGAGCAGGACTTGGGAGCACTAGTCGTACGTAGAAGGACCAGTGGCTGCCTTTCTGGTTGAGCAGTGTGATGAGACAGAACCGGGATGGAGCGCTGAGCCCAAACTCTGGGGCTGTGTTAGCAGCTACCCGAGCCTTAGTTTGATTAAAATGGCTGCACCGCTCCAGATACTGTGGTACAAGCAGTCGCATGTCAACACAACATAGCCCCACCCCCACAACTGGGGAGTAAGTTCCAGCTCCCAGTATCCACAAAGCTGGCAGCTTTCCAATGGCCACTGTGACTCCAGGGGAATAACCTATTTCTTTCTTTGCCTTGGCTGCTAGGAAGCTCAAAGGCAAAGCTACAGATCAGCTCTGACATTGTCCCCACCATAAGGCTGGCATTTCTACAGCTGATTGTATCTAGGCTTTATACTTGTCTTATCCTTCTAGGTGTTACTGTTCAGTCCTGTCCAGTCCTGTCCTTGCCTCCTCTTGTATAACCCTGGACAGGCAGCTGTTGTTTGGTGTTTATTTTTGAGAGAGCACGAGCCAGGGAGGGGCAGAGAGTGAGGGAGACACTGAGCTGTTAGCACAGAGCCTGACGTGGGGCTCAAACTCACGAACTGTGAGATCGTGACCTGGGCTGCAGCTGGACACTTAACCGACTGAGCCACCAGGCGCCCCAGTTTTGTCATCTGTAAAGCAGAGATACTTAGACTTAAGTTTTTATTTTCAGGCATGCAAGTGGGGGAGGCGGAGAGAGAATCTCAAGCAGGCTCCATGCTGTCAGAGCAGAGTCTGACACGGAGCTCAGTCTCATGAACCGTGAGATCATGAAGATCCAAAATTAAGAGTAGGACGCTTCACAGACTGAGCCACTCAGGCACCGCCGTAAAGTAGAGATACTTAATAATAGCTCTCTTCTCACACAGTTGGTAGGTGTGGCGACTGGGGGAGCTATTGGAAGTGAAAAAAATGGCCTGATAAAGAGCTGTTAGATTTCTAGACTGGGGTCTGAGGTCGCCCAAGGTGGATAAAGCCTGTAGTGTTCCAGTGTCACAGGACTACACCTTCCCCTCCAAGGGGCCCAGGACCTGGAGATAACACCTGGCATTCTTTCAACCTTACAGAACCTCTTTGTAACCTGCTCCTTACCATCCTGCAATGAAATTGATATGTAACCTGACCTACCTGTGTAAGTGCCCTGATGAAGATAAAGGAAAAAGAGAATGTAATTTGTATTAAAATAAAATGTATTTCAGTGTGATTATGCAGATAATACAGTGAGCTGCTCCAGTACCTCTGAGTTTGTTTTAAAAGATGAAGAACATAAATGAGCCAGAGGGCAGGTAAGCCCTCAGAGGACAATTGGTCTGTTCATTGGACATTAAAACAAGGCAGAAAGTTCCAAGTGCTTCTATGAGGCTGCACCATTCTGGCTCTAGGTTTGTCATCTCCTGAACTTTTAGAGGGTACGATGGACGTTTTTGCCTCAACCAATATGGGTTTACCTGTCCTCCCCGACTCCCACTGACCCAGGAGCTTCCTTGCCCCCACTGGTGGGACTTTTGGGCTCAAATCTGCCTAGACAGATTGGGAGTGAACATTGGAACCACACCTTTCCTATCTCCCTAGGCCTTGTTTTCCCTCACACTGTCACTGGAAACTGTCCCATGACCTGCTGTGCTAAGGGGCAGGGGCTACCAGCATTGCTGGGCCCTTCTAGAGTCTTCCAAGGTAACAGGCTGTACCCCACTCCGCCGTGTCCCAACAACTGCCCTGAATGAGTCCTGTCACCATTCATTCGTTCAACACCCCAGCAGAGGGTCTGGACCAAGCCCTCTCTGAACTCCAGGTGCCAGTACCCCCATTCTCAGCAGGAATGAACTACACAGTCCCTGACTCACACAGAATTTCTACTATAGTAAAGGTGACAGGTACCAACATGAAGGAGAGGGTAAGGACCCACACAGACAGGTGGGGGAAGCAGTGAAGGGCCACAGAAACAACATGGCCTCCCCTCGGCTACAAAGAGAGCATAGCTGAGCTCCCAGGCACCTGGAGGCCTCACCACAAAGGCCCCGGGGGGGTGATGGTGGGGGGGAGCACAGGGGCACCTACAGAGGCTGATGGAACTTGTGTCACACATTGAGGTAGTGACAGCAGTGCCCCAGAAGTCTCCATGCACTCTTGAGGCTGTGGGGTCAGTTTGGGCTTGTTCTAAGGCAGAGATGTGCAAATGGCAAGATCAGAAGTTCCAGGGAGTTCACGCTGAATACCTTGATAGAAACATACCTTCTGGCTGGGCCAGCACAGCGCTTAACCTCCCCACTCCACGGGAAGGTGTAAGGGGAGACAGCACCTAACTCACAGCCAAGTAGCAAAGAGCCTGGCATGGAGGGCCCAGTGGTGTGGGCACTACAGGCCCTCACAATGGCCTCATCCCATCTACTGCATCCTACCTGGCCACTGGAGAAGCTTCCATCCAGTGCAAGCCTTGAGGAGAGGCATCCCACCATCTGGAATCCATCAGACGACACCCGTCCCCTGGCAGCCT
The DNA here is from genome assembly GCF_014898765.1 of Herpailurus yagouaroundi. Lineage (NCBI taxonomy): Eukaryota > Metazoa > Chordata > Mammalia > Carnivora > Felidae > Herpailurus > Herpailurus yagouaroundi. Next base: position 11,372,845 of record NW_024412422.1, read on the forward strand.
CCTCTCTCTCTCCCAGTACTTAGGGCCCTCACCCCTCTCCTACAGAGGACAGCAACGGGACAGGAAGATCTAGGTCCAAGCCTTGTACTTGTGCCACAGCACTGGTGCCCTCTAGGCAGCATCTCTGGCCTGGAGCTCAGCTCGAGGTGGCTAGACAAGTCCTGGTTCCACTTAGTCCCTCTGGAATCTTGGGCATGGCACTAACCACAGCTCAGTTTCCTCCTTAGTAATGTGGGGACATTTACCTCCCAGGAAGAGGGAGGATGGGAGGTGGTCTTGGATAAGGGCTTGAAAACTTAAAGACTCAGAGCAAATTCCAGATCCTGGTCAGAGATGGCTGGGCCGCCCCCCACCCACTTCCTGCCCAGAGCCTGAGTAGGTGTTGCCTAGATGAACAAAGGATGAGACATCACTGTGGAAAAATGTTCATTTGAGTCTTATCGATAGGTATCAAAACACCAGTCTAAATACCAAAAAAAGAAAAGGCCCAGTTTTATTCCTGGGGGGGCCGCGCCCAGTTTTAAGTCTGGTTATAGGGGTCTCAACTGGGAAGGAGACAACTGCTAGAACACAGAGTTCCGCTTCTTACAGATCTCTGAGCTACCTGACAGCCAGTGCAAAGAGGGATCTCCAAGAGAGGGCAGCCTCTTGAGCATGGAGAATCCCATGCACAGTCCACTTAAGGCTCTGAGCGGTGCCAGCACAGAGAAATCTGTCGAACCCAAGTGTTCCCCTGACTTCAGCCACCCAGTGTCCTACTCAGAAGCTAGCAACCTTCTCATCCTAGGGCTTGGGAATTAGTCTTGGCCCTGAATCTCAACTCTGCCTTGTTCTCTGTGGACAGATGGTACCTGTCCAGCCTGTCCTCACACTTGTAAGACCTAACAATGCCACTAATCTCCCATGAGAATCTGGTGATAGAATGTGTGCAGAGGTGCTTCCACTGGGTAGGGAAAGGTCCTGAGGGATGAGCACAGGCCTTAGAAAGATTCAATCTGCTCAGAAGCAAAAAGGCCCCTCCCTGAGGAAGTTTTCCTCCTTGTTACTCCCCGTGTCTGCCTGCATTTGGCTCACACAGCTATCTCCCCACTTACACACTGTGAGCTCAGGAGGGTCTCTCCTTTTCCATCTTTGTCTTCAGCAGGGCCCAGAATAGGTGGCTGTAGATGTTTGCTGAACACCACAGAGTGGAGAAGGTGGAAGGAAAGGCATTGGAGGCTAAGAGAATAGCAAGAGCCAACACTCCGAGGCCAGAAGGTACAGCCAAATCCGTAAGATGGCAGGGGAGTTGGCTGTGGCTAGAAATGATGCTGGCAGCCCGCCCCCCCCCCCCCCTGCCTTTAGTGAGCATGTGTTATGTGCCAGGCCTTAGGGCCCAGGCTGTCCACCAGTGGCCTCTGGACTAATTAATAAGCCACCGCCATTGAAATTTTTTTCCCAGTTGCGCAGAAAAGAGCATCATACTGAAGAACGGAGGTAGGAAGGTCATTGTAAAGGATAATTCTTAACATTAGATATGGTGATACTCTCATGAGAAGACCCTTGCCACCCAGCTCTGGGCCATCAGTCTGCATGAGGAACAGTGATGGGGGCCTTCTGTGCTCCTATGGCCACCCGTGGGGCTGGTCCCATCCCCCACTTCACAAAGGCAGTGCCAAGGCTAAGAAAACCTTCCAGGGCTACTGGTCATGACACAAATGGTGCATTACAGCCAGCTGGCCTGTGACCTCTGGAAAGAAACCTGAGGTCTGCATTTTAACAGGAGCCCGAGGTGGATCTGAAACCCGCTGGCGCCTGAGAGGAGTGCTGGGTGGGAAGGCCACACCCGCCTCCCCTCTCCGTCCCTCCTTCCCAGGCACTGGGCTCTGTCCATCCCATAGAGACAGAATGGCCAATGCTGGGGGCAGAGGAGGTGCACACGGGGCGCCCCGCTAGAGGATGAGGGGCCCAAGTCCTCACCATTGCCTACGAGGCCCTGCACCACCTAGTCCTTGTGACTTTCCCAACCTTGTGTATTGTCCTGTCCTAGTGCCGCCCTGGCTGTGACCATTCTTACGTGTACCTTATGTGTACCAAGCACACTGCACCTGCTGCTTCCTCTGAGAGACAGTCCCCCATGGGCCCACAAACCTTACTGCCACCTCAGGAAGCCCCTTCCTGACCACAGTGTTTAAATACACGGTCACAACCACATAGCCCCCTTTCCTCCCTTCCCTGCATTTGTCAACCTGTGAAACAGGCTTCATGGGGACTTGGTTTTGTTCACGCAGCATCCCCAGCACCGAGCACAGTGAGGCAGAATGTAGGTGCTCAGTTTCTTTCCCACAAGTACCCCTCACTGGCCTTTTATTTGCCAGGGATCGCTGAGTGCTGGGAACCGGGGGGCTGTGCAGGAGTGACGGGTACTTCAAGGCAGTGAGGTTGGAGGACACGCAGACAGTTGGGGACAGGAGCTGGGCCTCCCAGGGCTGCAGCTGGCAGGGGCAGAGGACTGGCCGAAAGGAAGACGCGACACCCCACCTCAGCACTGTAACCCCCCAGTTACAGATGGAGAAGTGGAGGGCCTGAGGGGCAAAACGAACTTGACCCTGACCTCAGGAGGAGCTGTGTAGAGCTGGGGCTCAGACCCTTGTCTCTCTAGCTCCAGAGCCCACCTCCATCCAGACGGTTCTTCCCAGCCCCTGTGTTCTCCCTCTGCATGTGCAACATGATGCCTGATCCAAACTGTGGCCTCGGCAGAGAAAGCCTCCCCTCCTCCAAGGAACTTTCTCTGGTCATTAAGTCGTGGTTAGTGCGATTCCTGTGCCTCTCCCTCAGCACGGGTCTTATCAGGCCTGGCCATGACTTCCTGATGAGGCAGCTGCCCCCACCATCTGACTGGGAGTTCCTCTGGGGGCGGGGACAGGGCACCAAACCTTGTTCTGAGCTGGGGCCCAGCACCGGGTCTGACCCAGAGGAGGGGCTTGGAGTGGGTTTGTCAGATGAGGGACTTGAGTAGCTGGGTGGGCACCTGGGGCCCCAGTCCTCAGATGCGGGGGCGCGGAAGCACATGTGGGGTGTGGTGAGTTATCTCACACCCCTTGTTCCCTGGCTCCTTTGGGGGCAAACTGAAGGCAATGAGCCAGTTCCAGGGGCTGAACAAATGTTGGAAGGTCACTTCCTTCCTTGGGCCCCAACCCCCCCCCCCCCCGCCTCCCCGCCAAAGGCATTCCCATGCCTGCTTCAGCCACTTCTCGGGTGAACCAGGATAAATCACCTTCCTGTGTTTTTGCTTCCTCATCTGTAAAATGGGGGTGAAAATGGAACCCACCCACCAGCACTTCTGTAAGTGGCCCTGCTTGTGGCCTGAGTACACAGGAGTCCCCCAGACTCACCCAGTTGACTGAGCCAGATTGCCTGACTTGGTCTGCCCCCTGTGCCTTATGCCCTCTCTCAGGAGAAACAGCAAAGGGATGGGAGAAGCTTCTGGAAAAGCCACATGGATCAAGTCAGCTTCCCCCCTTACCTGGCAAGCAGGATCCCTGCCCCAGTGCCAGAAACAGAGACACCCCCCCCCCCCGAGCCCCAGAAAGCCTCTGGTGACACAAGACCCTCAAATGTAAGAACCCTGTTTATAAGAACAGAGTCCCCATCACCTGCCCTCCCCTTCCCCCCACTCTGAGACCCTCACAGGCCCTAAGGAGCCCCTATATAGTGTGGATAATTGGCCAACGATGCTGAGATAGGAGATGGGGGCCTGTCTAAAGCCCCACCTGGAATGAGTTCCCCTTCAACCCCAATAAGGGTCCCCCCCCCCACATGCCAGATCCACAGTGATAGTCACAGAGCCCCCTCTGAGAGAGATGGAGACAACCCCTTATACAGAATCACAATGACAGGGACACAAAGCTCCTCTTAGATGCTAGAGCAACCTCCCATGACAGAGACAAACACCCAGACATGGAGATCCCATTCAGAGGGAGGCAGCACCCCCAACACACAGAACCAGTCTGGGATCCCCCTGACACTCACTGGATCCCCTCCTGAGATGCGGGTGCCCTGGTTCACAAAGAGTGGCCAAGCACGGATGAACCAACCATCTGTGAGGATGGGGGTGAGCTTCCACTGCGAGGTCGGCCCATGGGGGGACCACACCCAAGTTTAGGGGGGGCATGGCTTAAGAGGAACCACCCTTGGAAGTTCCGCGTGCCCTGCACCGGCTTGTGGGTATAAGTGAACAAGTGAAACCGTCGGCACCTTGATCAGCTGATCTTGCCCCGCCCGCCCCCCCCTCCCCCGGCCCCCGTTAAGGTCACAAAAGTCACCACACCCGACACCACCTGGGACAGGGCCTTGCAAGGATGGGAATGGAGGGAGCCAGGGCCCCCCACCCTTAGTAGCTGGGCTACATGCTGACACCTCCGGGCTTTCTCCCTTCCACACCTGTACTCAAGCTGTGCCCTCCACATAGGGCACCATCCTAGCCAAGACCCTTGGCTCTCAGGGTGTCAGATTAGGATAAACAACTGTCCATACCCTGGAGCTGAGCCACTGTGAAGAGTCGGTGGACGTCACAGGATGGTTGGCAACCAGCTTCAATCAATTCAACTTATGTCCTGGGTGGCCTGGAACATTCTTGCAGACGGAAGTGGCATCTCGGTCAGGGAGCACTCAGCAGGCCCAGAGACGGTCCTGAGCAGGGTCATTGGGGCCCAGCCAGACCCCTTCCCATCCCCCCCCCCGCACCCCCCCACCGCTGCAGACCAGCTGCCATGAGCCCACACCTTGAACAACCACATCCTGCTCCCAGAGTCCCCGCCAGGAATCCTCCCTGCCCCCACATGGGCTCAGAGCCCCAAGGCCCATGCACTCTGTCCCCATCCACACCTTGCCCTCACAGTGCTGCTTGCTCCACCTCGGTCCCCAGGGACACCCCAAGCCTTGAGTGCCGGGCTGTGGTCAAGACAGAAGGGGAAGCCATAGCTTCAAGAGGTCACATCACGTGTCCAGGTGTGCCATCAAAGTAGACACTGCCCAGCTGGGCCTTCCTGCTGCCCCGGAGGGCGTGCTCTGCAGACTGTGGGGACGAGCCCCGAAGAAAGCTGATGGGCCCACTGGAGACTGCAGGTGATCACTGCAGGTGTCATGGGGCCAGGGGTCCTGGAGCTGGCCAGCCCCCTCCCCGGGGCTTGGATGAGGTGGCCGCAGCCGCCTGCCCTGCTGTGAAGTCGGAGCAGTCGGGGGAAGCCCCTCATCCCAGTGTCACAGGCTTCAGCTGCAGCCAGAGCCCCGTGTCCGCCATGCCGGCTGGGTGGGAAAAGCCATGGTTAAGAAGCAGCCTCTGTCGTGGGCCCGGGTGGAGGAGCACACCGGAGGAGAGGGGCGCTCGACCCCGGTCACCCAGCGAGACCCACCGCCCGCCTTCTAAGAATGATGATTCAGGAGAGGTGAAAGCGAGGGCCTCTGGGGCACCAGGAGGGCTCCGAGCCCAGGAGCTGCCGGAAACAAGGGCGGGAGCCAGAAGCCAGCCGGGTCACAGCTGCAGCCGCCACCACGCTGGGAGCTCCCCCCACCCCACCCCCACCCTTGTGAGCGTGGCGGGACAGGGCCTGGTGGCATTACCCCTAGCCAGCGTTCAGCGAGTGCTTTCTATGTGATACGCCTTCACACGCAGCATCTCCCAGACACCGAAAAACAACAGGAAATCACACCAGCCACAAAGAATAAAAACCAGATGGATTAAATAATTAAAAGTGAAAAAGAAAACCAAGACAAAACTGGAAGAGAACCCAAGTATTTATCTGATTCAGGGTGGGAAGCCCCTTAAGCAGAAAAGACAAAGAACAAGGCTGTAAGGGGAAAGATCCCTGTAGACTTAAAAACCTCCAGAGATGAAGAACCTGAGGATTGAAATTCAAAAGTCAAATGACAAACCAGGGAAATATTTGCAACATGAGACAGCTAATATCCATGTAAAAAGTTCTTGCAAATCAATAAGAAAAAGGCAGACATTGCTGTAAATGGCTTGTAAGCCACAGAAAAATGTATATGAGCAAGCAATGTAAGAGAAACAGTTCAAAATCCATAGGACACAAAGGAGACTAGTGGTTGCCAGGGGCTAGGGAGGGTGAGGACAGGAACTGAGACTGACTGCTAAATAGGTACAGTTTCTTTCTAGGATGATGGAGATGTTCTGATATTAGTGGTGATGGTGTGTGCAAACCAATGGACTGCACTTTAACATAGATGTCATGTGACTTATAGCTCAATGGTTTTTAGAAAGAGGAATGGTCAGGGGCGCCTGGGTGGCTCAGTCGGTTAAGCATCTGACTTCGACTTAGGTCATGATCTCGTGGCTTGTGAGTTCGAGCCCCCCGTTGGGCTCTGTGCTGACAGCTCAGAGCCTGGAGCCTGCTTTCGATTCTGTGTCTCCCCCTCTTCTCTGCCCCTCCCATGCTCATGCTCGGTCTCTCTGTGTCTCTCAATAATAAATGTTTAAAAAAAATTTAAACTAAAAACAAAATAAAACCAAACAAAGAAATGGTCAGTTCCACGGTAATCAGAAAGGACAAGATAACAACTTCCCCTCTAGAAGTTGGCAAAAGTTTTAAAAATAATAACCAGTGTTGGCACCTCTGGCAATAAGAAGATAAATGGGTATAACCTTTCTGGAAGGCTGTTTGAAAAGGATCAGTCAGAAGCATTAGAAATGGCTAGTAAGCACATGAAGAAAATGCTCAGCATCATTGGCCAACAGGGAAATGCAAATCAAAACCATATGAGATACTTCTTCCCACTAGGATGGTTACAAGCAAAAAGACAGACAAGAGCTGGTGAGCATGTGGAGAAGTGGGAGCCCTTGCCGGTGGGAACATGAAATGGTGCAGCCGCCATGGAAAGCAGTCTGGCAATAAAACGTTAAGCACAGAATTATCATATAACCCAGAAATTCCACTCCTAGATAGATACCCAAGAGAAATGAAAACATTATGTCCACATAAAAACATATGCGTGATTGTTCACAACGGCCAAAAAGTGGAAGCACCTTAACATCCATTCACTGATGGATGGATAAATGAAATATCATCTACCCACGAAATAGAATATTACTTTGCCATAGAAAGGAATGGAGTCCTAACACCTGCTAGGACGTGGATCAACTTTGAAAACATGACGCTAAGTGAAATTATGCCAAGCAGCTTCTTTCAGGCTGCTCACAGAAGACAGCATATTCTCTGATTCCATTTATTTGAAAAGCACTGAACAGGCAAATCCGTAGAGACAGAAAGCAAATCTGTGGTTGCCCAGGGCTGAGGGCGGGGAGGATGGAAGGGGGGGGACTGCTAATGGGTACAAGGTCTCCTTCTGAGATGATGAAAATGTTCTAAAAGCAAATCATGGTGATGGTTGCACAACTCTGTAAACATACTAAAAGCCACTGTACTCTTTAAATAGTTCATTTCACATACTTGTAAGTTGTATCTCAGTAATGCTCAGAGAGAGAGAGAGAGAGAGAGCGAGCGAGCCTGTAGAGGCACTCTTAAAGCCTTCGACTCAGCACTTCCCTTTCTAGGAATTGAGCCTGAGGAAACAATCAGAGATGGGTACCAAGATTTACGTACAAGATGTCCGACAGTTGTGCATTCGAGCGGGGAAGTTAGAAATGACTGAATTAGGAGTCTCAATAAATACATCACAGCCTCTCTGTGTAAATGAAATATTGCACAGCCAGTATGAAAAAGACATTCTTGAAAAATATTTCAGAAAAATACTAAGCAGAAGAAAAGCAGGTAACAAAGCAGAATGAAGAGTGTCAGCCTCACAAGGGCTGGGCTTTTGTCCGAAGGTTTCTGTCTATATTTCTCACATGCCTGGCACCCGGAAGGGGCTCCAGAGGTAAGCGTTGAATGCAGAATGGCTGAATGCTGAAGGAATTGCAATTTGGGGGAGAAGTCAGAAAAGCAATGCAAGAACAAAGGTCACAGAGACTTCTACCAAAATGGAAATGCTGGTTGTCTCAGAGCAGGATGGGGAGTGGTTTTCAGTTACCACTCTATGGTTTCTACCATGAGCTTTATTATTAGAAAACAACACCAGAAATTAGGAGCTCAAATGTGGAGGCCCTCGGCGCATTAGTTTCCTAGATGACATGAAGATTTCTGATGAAACAGAGCAGGGCCCCTCAGTTCCACACCGTTCCCTGGAGTGAGGTTTCTCTCTCGGTTGCTGTTGTGGACCTCAGACACACCCCCCCCCCCCATAGTCAGAATTCAAGCCAGGCAGGTAATGGGAGGATCCGGGCATGGGCCACAAGTGAGGGAGGATCCAGAGGCCAGGTGGTGGGTGCTGCTTTAATCGTCCCCCACGTACGCCGTCACCCATTGGTTCCGGAGCATGAGATGTCAGGGGAGTCCATGGCCTGAGCAAAACGGTGGCCTCTTCTGTTAGGGAGGGGAGATAGGAAAAAGGGGTGTGGGGCCCCAAAAAGGAAGCTGAGGCGGCCCCTCCTGCCTTCGGGGAGGAAGCTACCCCCCACCCCACCATCACCACTGACGGCCAGCCGCTCAGAATGCAGAGATCTCTTTTTGTGCATTTTGGTTTCCTTTTCCATTCACAAAGAAGCGGGTGGGGGATTTCCAGCAGCGGCCTGACTAGCTTGCTGGGGCTGTCAGCTGCTGCCCAGTACAGGCCGCTGCCCATCCTCAGGAGGGCACCTGGGGACCCACCTCTGGGATGTGACAACTTCCTACCCAGGAAGCTGCTTCTTCCACCTCTTGGATGAAAACATATCATGCCTTTGCCGAGCCTGCTTTTGACTCAGTCACCCAGCAATGCCAAGTACTGACATTCCATTTCCCAGAATAGAAAACTGAGGCTCTCAACCCACAGTCGCATACCAAGGACACGAGAGCCAAGATCTGAACCTAAACCTGTCTACCTGCCCTTCTGCCTGGCTACCAAGCTCACAGCCCAGACTACGATGACAGTCTTGTCCCAGCACCCTATCCCTCAAACGAAAACAGAAGGCCCACTTTCAAGAAGCTGGAGAAAGCAAACAGGCCCTGGGGAGCAGGAAGGGCAGTGGAAGCACCCCCAAAAGTGCTGGGAGTAAGGGGTGAGAATAAGTCAACGTCAGTTCCCCCCCCCCACACACACACACCGCTGGATTCGGGGGCACTTTCTAGTGTGTGGATTCATAGAATTTGAGCTGAAAAGAAGCATGCCGATATCATCTGCCCACAGTTTCAATAAGGCCAGGGGTTTCTTCTGAGTGGCAGACTACTTTTCAAAAGTGATCTTACACAGAACCCCAGTAAGGGGCAGATAGGGGGCATCTGCATGTGCATTTGGGGCCCCCACAGGAACCCTGCTCACCACCACCCTTTCCTTCCCTCCCCCACCAGTCCCAGATCAAGCCCCTTTGCTGCCCATTTCACAGCTCAAGAGAGGGGTGGGGACCAGCCCAGGTTCGCAAAGCAGCTCAAGGCAGAACAGGACAGGAACCCCATTCTCACCGTGGGAGCCTTCTGCCTCTGGTCGTCCTGGGAAGGGGGAGGACTGGGGCGCCACCGGCCTCTAAAACTCCCAGCTGTCTCCCCATAGGGACACGGGGGCTCTGCCTGGCCCAAGAAGATCTTTTGGGCTGTCAGTGGAGGGTGGGTGGTTTCTCCACCTGTCTGGGGGCTGAGGGCAGGCCCACAACAGGTGCTGTTCCTGGCTCTTCCTCTTCCCAGCTGTGTGGCCTGAGGAAAGCCTTTCTTCCTCTCTGTGCCTCAGTTTCCTCATCTATGAGATGGCTTCATCATTGTCCCCCCTCACAGCATTTGTGGTGATTCCACGGGGTGTGTCAGATGCGGTGCCTGTTGTGTTGCAAACAACTAATAAAAATAATGACAACAGGGACGCCTGGGTGGCCCCGTCAATTAAGCATCCAACCCTTGATTTCAGCTCAGGTCACGATCTCACGGTGCCTCAGATTGAGCCCCACGTCAGGCTCTGCACTGACATCGTGGAACCTCCTTGGGATACTCTCTCTCTCTCTCTCTCTCTGCCCCTCTCCCACTCATGCTCTTTCAAAACAAACAAAATCATAAGAATAGTAATAATGACAATAACCACAGCAGCTAAGCTTTGATGAACAATGACGGTGTGCTGGGCGCACTTGAGTGCCGCACAGGCGGAAGCTCAGTTAACCCCTCTGAACCCCCACAGGTGGGGGCCAGCCCTCAGCTAGTTTTAGGAAGTATCTGAGGAAACTGAGGCACGGGGGGGGGGGTGGTGGGCACAGGGCCCTTCCCAAGGCCACACAGTTCAGAGGGGGCAGGGGCAGGACTCAAACCCAGGTCTGTCCGAGCCAAAAGGAGGCTGCCCCCTCCCGCCTGGCCGCTTCCTGCCCGGCCCTCCTCCTCTTCCTCCTCTTCCTCCTGCCTCGGAGAGGAAACCACCAGGCCTCCGGCGGACATCCCTTTCTCTCTGCTTCCTCTTTCCCACACTCCGGGGGCCCGGGCTCCGGGTTCAGGCCCCTGGGGTCCACGCTGTAGCTCCTTCTGCCTCTTCCAGCCCCGGTGTCCTCAACTATAAAGTGGGCGCGGTGCCACCCCCACCCTGAAGAACCACAGCAAGCGGTCAATAGGTTGATAGGGATGCGCCCGGGAGAAGGGGCCTGGCCGTCACTCAGGCTCGCATGAGCACCTACTGCTGCACAGGCTCTGAGAACTGCCCGACCCGCAGTTCTGCCTCCCGGACAGACCCCGGGCCCAGGTGGGGAGCTGGGGGCGCCCGAGGCCTGGTTGCCTCTTTCCACAAACTGGGTCCCCCAGACTGTCCCCACTGGACTGTGTGCTGTGTGCGGGTGGGGCCAGGTGGGCTTCCAAGCACCCCAGGAGTGGCTGCTGCCTGGAGACACGTGCCTGAGGCTGCCCCTCAGCCCACCCAGTCAGCACATACCATATCCACGGCTTCTCCCACACCATCAACCCTGGGGGCAGGTGCCGTGGCCATCCCATCTTATAGATAAGGAAACTGAGGCCCAGCAAGGCTGAGTGACTTGCCCAAGACCATCCAGCTCAGAAGGAACAGAGCGGGAATGGCCCTGAATCATAATGTCCAACTGCCCCCCCCCCCAGCGACCCCCCTAAGTCTAGCGGCCCAGCCACTCCCAACCAGACCACTTCCTCCTGGGGGTGCTCATGGCCTGTGGTGCATGTGGGGGGCTCAGAGCTACGGGCCGAGTCCCCGAGGTGTCTCCCCATCTCCTTCCTCTACCTCTTCTCCAGGCCAGGGAGCAGAGACCAAAGGGCAGAGTGTGCTGGGTGAAGGGGACACTGGCCAGCCCCCTCTGGGCCTCAGTGTCCCCGTCTGTATCAAGGGCGCCAGACAAGATGGTCACAGGGAGCCTTTCCTGGTCTGAGAACTCCAAACAGATGCCCCCCACCCACACGAGGCCACTGGTTAAACACACAGCCCCCAGGAATCATAAGTCCTTCTGAAGGAAGGACCACCACACACGCACCTTGGGTTGCATGTCCACACCACACGCAGCTTGGGTTCTGATCCCACCCCAGCCACTCCAGATCTGTGTGACCTCAGGCCAGTCACCTACCCCTTCTTCACCTGTATTGCCCCATCTATGAAATGGAGGTAATCCTAGTAGTTCTCTCATAGGGCTGCTGTCAGGAAAGCCAGGTCGGTAAGGTCCCTGGTATAGAACAAGTCCCAAATAAATGTTGGCTAAAAGGTGAGTAGCTAGAACGCCATCACCCCGCTGTACAGATGAGAGAAACTGAGGCTCAGCCCCCAGACCTGGCGGGGCTTTGAGACCATTTCTGCCAACCCAAGCCTGGATATATGGGGGAACTGAGGCCCAAAAGAGCAAAGGGTCGGCCCACATGCCATAGCCAACCTAGCCATGCTTCACCCCTGGCCCGGTGGCTGCTTCTGTACTCTCTTCCCTCCCCTGGGTCCTCCACACCTCCCGCCAGGCTCTTCCTCTGCAGAGCACAGGCTGGGTCACTCTTTCGATGCTGGCCCTGCTCTGCCAGATCCACGGACTTCATACGAGAAACCAGAAATCTGGATTCTTCTGTGAAATCTTTACATTTTGTTTTTAAATATTTTTCCTTTCAACTGCTGAGTAGATGGCACATCTCGGGCCTGACCTGCCCGAGAGCTGACACTCTACCCACTGTGGCTCAAGGAGCCAGCTGAAGAGCGTGGCTGGGGGCTTTGAGGTGGGAACCCCTTGGGATCGGGGTTCCACCCTCCTCAGCTGCATGACCCTGAGCGAGTCCCTTTGCCCCTCCCAGCTTCAGTTTCTTCCCTGTCAGATGGGCCAGTGGCCTCAACCTCACGGGAAGGACTTGAGATCAAGTGTTTAGGGCAATGCCTGGCACACAGTAGGTGCCCATTCGAGGTAGTAATATGCTGCCCCCCATCCTAGCCCAACCCTGGGCACGCCCAAGGGGGGGGGGGTTGCCACAGATGAGTTGCCACGAAGACTAGAGGGTCCTGAAGGAGAAGAATCATGCCACAATCCCCCATGGGCAGCCCTAAAGAGCACAGGGAGCCCCAAGGGGGTTCCTCCAGCCCACCGCCACTGCTGGGTAGTCCCGGCAAGCGTCTCAGCCCACGGGGCCCAAGTCCTCCAAGGGCTCCCACTGCTCACAGAAACTCCCAAGTCCTTACTGTGGCCACAAGGCCCCCACCTAACCCAGCCCCAGCACCTTTCCAACCTTCTCTCCTCTTGTTCACTCCACTCCAGCCCCTGGCATTTGGTTGTTCTTTAAAGTCTCCTGGTTTGCGGCCACCCAGGGCCTTTGCCCTTGCCGTTTCATTGACCTGGCACTCCTGCACCCAGATCTTCCGGGACCGGCACCTCTTCCCACTCATGTGTCACGTCCTGCCAAAGGCCCTTCGGTGACCACCCCCCACGTGGCAGCAATCCCCAGTCTCTTCCTGAAGGCCAGAGCACAGAAGGGAGGCCCATCTCCTGCCCACCTGCAGGGATGCCACTGAAACCAGAGAAAGCTGTGACTTCTCTATCCATCTTTAGACACTGGAAAAAGCCGGTGTCTCCTCCAACTACCCTCCAACCCTCCCTCCCCCCACCGCAGCCTGACTGCGGCCTCCACTTACACCCCCATTAGCAAGGAGCTCCCTCCGCCTGCAGCCCTCACGATGCCCCTTGAGGCGACTGCTATCACCCCTGCTCACAGATGAACAGACCGAGGCTGAGTGGGGAAGAAGCTGACCAGGGTCGCACAGCTGGTCAGAGGCAGAGGTGAAGCTGACCCGTGAGCCCCTGAACACCTGGCCTCAGACTCGGGAGGACATTTGCTTGGCTGAGGCCCTAATTCCATGTCCCGGGGCGGCTGCGCTGTCTCAGTTCTGGTCCTCCAAGCCTCTTCCTGCTTTGGGCAGCAGGGCCTTCCCCAGGCCGGCGCTGGCACCCTCTTAGTGACAGAGTTTGGGTATGAATCCAGAGCTCAAGCCCTTAACCACCCACCACCCACCGGTTGCCAAACCTTCAACCTTCCTTTTCCTTCTGTCTAAAGCTGTTCCTAAAAACAACTCCAGGGTCGGGGCGCCTGGGTGGCGCAGTCGGTTAAGCGTCCGACTTCAGCCAGGTCACGATCTCGCGGTCCGTGAGTTCGAGCCCCGCGTCGGGCTCTGGGCTGATGGCTCAGAGCCTGGAGCCTGTTTCCGATTCTGTGTCTCCCTCTCTCTCTGCCCCTCCCCCATTCATGCTCTGTCTCTCTCTGTCCCAAAAATAAATAAACGTTAAAAAAAAAAAACAAACAAAAAAAACCAAACAAACAAAAAAACAACTCCAGGGTCAGAGATCGAGGCCACCCACCTGGCAGGCATACTCAGTCAAGACTTAGAGTCTAAGTATCCTCAGCCCAGAGACTAAATGCCCCAAGTCATTCAGGGAACATTCGGGAATAGCCCCCAGACTGTTCCAAACACAATGGGAAGCTGTCGGAAGGGAAGCGGCTGGAGCTGGGCTGCTCCATCGAGACAGATACTTTGGGGAGGGGCCGGAAGGGGCCCTGCCAGGGCCGTTTGCTTTGTGGGAGACCCTCCAGGTCTCAGAGCGACCACCGAGCCTAGGACAGAGTCCCAAGGCCCAGCTCGTGCTCCCTCTCAAAATAAATAAATAAACATTTTTAAAAAGTTTCAAATGTAAAGATTTTTACATTTTTAGTAAATGTAATCTCTACCCCCGACATAGGGCTTGAACTCACAACCTCACTGACTGAACCCCAAGGCTCGACTTCACCAGGGCCCGAACACCACCTCTGGCCCCTAAGGCCTCTGAATGGGGCCCCACCATCAGGGCTCCTGAAGAACAGCAGCCTCGACAGGGCGTGCCAGTTGGACACTGAGAACCCAGACCAGCACTGGAAATAAATGTGTGCTCTCAGCCCCGAAGTCCTTACCGGTGTCACCCATCAGTGACACTGAGTGCTCCACGTGCCAGGGACTCTCCGTTGACACGACAGTGCCACAAGGCAGGAACTATGAGCAGTGCCATTGCAAACAGGAGGAAACTGAGGCTCAGAGAGGTGACGTCACTTGCCTAAGGCCCCAGAGCTGGCTTTCCAAGATGGTTATTTTAAGCAGAAGTTGTTTCTTAGGGGTGCCTGGGTGGCTCAGTAAGTTGAGCATCTGACTCTCGATTTCTGCTCAGGTCATGATCTCACAGTTTGCGAGTTCAAGCCCCATGCTAAACTCTGCACTGACAGCATGAAGCCTCCTTGGGACTCCTTCTTTCTCTCTCTCTCTGCCCCTCTCCTACTCGTGCTCCCTCTCTCAAAATAAAAAACAAAGTTTTTATTTATTTTTATTGTTTAAAGATTTTTAATTTTTTGTAATGTATTCTCTACCCCCAACGTAGGGCTTGAACTCACAGCCCCAAGATCAAGTGTCACATGCCCCACTGACTAAGCCAGCCAAGCGCCCCAGAAATTGTTTTTAAAAATGAAGTTTTATAGGGAACCCCATGCTGTCACACAGATAAGACCATGTGTTTGGGCCGCTATTTGCCTTTCATGGTGCCATAACCTCAAGACTTTAAAAACAATGAGAAGAGTTTTTATCTGCACTTGCGTTTTTCCGACAGCTTCCCATTGTGTTTGGCATAAAACACTAACTCTTCACGTGCCCCTCTGACCACACATACCCCCCCATACCCCACCTTCCCTCCCTGTGCTCCCAGCACATTCTTCAAAGCACACAGAATGCTTACCCATCTCAAGGCCTTTGTCCATGCTGTTCCCTCTGCCTGAAACACTGACAGTCTTTTTTATTATTATTATTTTTCTAAGATTTAGTTTTTAATCTCTACACCCAACTCGAACTCACGACCCTGAGATTAAGAGTCACATGCTCTACTGACTGAGCCAGCTGGGTGCCCCAACACTGAGAGATTCTTAACTCAGGATTAAGACTGTGATTCGGAGCACCTGGGTGGCTCAGTCGGTTGAGCATGTGACTTTGGCTCAGGTCATGACCTCACGGTTGGTGGGTTTGAGACTTGAGTCGGGCTCTGTGCCGACAGCTCAGAGCCTGGAGCCTGCTACAGATTCTGTATTTCCCTCTCCCTGCTCATGCTCTGTCTCTCTCTCTCAAAAATAAATAAACATTAATTTTTTTTTTTAATTTAAGTAAATACTGTGGTCCAAAAGTCACTAGCTCAAGACTCACTAGGAAACTTTGGCAATTAGGACAGTGTGGTGTTAGCCTAAGGAGAGACACATGAGCCAATGGAACATAAGGGAGAGTCTTCCAGAAGCACACAGGTTATCCTTTATTTAGTATAAAAGCAGCACTGCAATCCAACAGAGAAAAGATGGTCACATCGGCAAGTAGTGTTGGAACACCTGGAAGAATCATGATGCCTGCCTCACACTGTACATAAAAACTAATTAGAGATCGATCTTGGTCCAAAATGTGAAGGCTCCCCAAAATAAAGTTTCCAGAAGAAAAGACTTTTTAAAAAGATTTTCATGACCCTGAGTAGGCAAAGATTTTTTTTTTAATTTTTTTTCAACGTTTTATTTATTTTTGGGACAGAGAGAGACAGAGCACGAACGGGGGAGGGGCAGAGAGAGAGGGAGACACAGAATCGGAAACAGGCTCCAGGCTCTGAGCCATCAGCCCAGAGCCTGACGCGGGGCTCGAACTCACGGACCGCGAGATCGTGACCTGGCTGAAGTCGGACGCTTAACCGACTGCGCCACCCAGGCGCCCCAAAGATTTCTTAAATAGGACACAAAAAGCACGAGCCATAAAGGAAAGCAATCAATAAACTGGACTTCATTAAAAGTAAGAATTTCTGTTCATGGGGGTGCCTGGGTGGCCCAGTGGGTTAAGCGTTCAGACTCTTGATTTCAGCTCAGGTGCTGATCTCACTTGGGACTCTCTCTCTCTCCTTCTCAGTTTGCCCCTCCCTGGCTCACGCTCTCTCAAAATAAGTATTAAAAAAAAAAAAATCTGTTCATGAAAAGATTCCATTAAAGAAGAAAAAGGCAACCCACTGAGTGGGAGATGATATTTGCAATAAAAGGAAATATATCCCAGATATATAAAAACTCTTATAAAGCAATAAGAAAAGGAGAGACAACTCAATAAAATTAACACACACATCATAACAGAGTTCATTCCAGTGGCCAATAAACTTATGAAAAGGTGTTTAACCTCATGAGTCATCAGGGAAATGCAAATTAAAGCCGCAATGAGAAACTAGTACACATCCATTAGAAATGGAAAAAAAAAAAAAAACAACTTTCATACACTGCTGGTGGGGACATAAGATCATGCAACCACTTTGGAAAAAGTATATGAATTTCTCATAAACACGCACTTACCATATGACCTAGCAAGGCCACTTTGAGGAATGAGAAATGGAGAGGAATGGAGCACGTGTGCACACAAAGAACTACATGCAGATTTCATAACAGCATAAAAGTCCCAAAGTAGAAACAATCCAAATATCCATCAACAGGTGAATGGATAAGCTAACTGTGGTACATCCATACAAATGAGCTACTGATGCACACGGACAAGTCTCTCTACAACATCGTGCGGAGCAAAAGGAGCCAGACGTAAAAGGCAACATGCTGCACGATTCCATTTGTGTGCAGTTCCAGAACAGAGAACTGGAATCCCCAGAGTAGGAGTCAGGGGAAGGAGGGGGTGGCCGAGGGGTTACAGACATGGAGGAGGTGGGAGGGAGCCCCCCTGGGTGCTAGGTCACTTGGGTGTGCACAACCATGGCAACATGGGTGGGGCTTCAGATGCACTCCACCCACTTCAGTGTATGCATGGGCGCTGCCCTGAAGTTTAAAGAGAAAGGTACTTTACATGAGAGGATTCCTTGCCAACACTCCATCCCAACCCCTGAATTAGGGCCCCTCAGTTATACTCCCAGAGGCCCCACTGCTATTCCTTTAGGACACAATATATGATTTATAATTCCATGTTCTTTTGTAGGTTTATTCAACGGCTCTCACTAAGATGCCAGTTCCCCAGCACCAGCATCTGTCTGGTACACAGTAGGTACTCAATAAATATCTATTAAATGAATAACTAAGTCTTCTCCATTCAGACCTTGACCCCCAAGGGCTAAGATTACATCGGCTTTGCGCCATCTCTGGAAGCAGAATAGAACCACAAAGAGAAAGGAATGAGGTGAAAGCCACGTGGTCTCATCAACTTGATACATCTGAGTCAAAGATGGAACTTGTCAGGTGTGTGGAACACCTTGACCCTTCAGCCTCAACTGCACAGCTGAACAAAGTTGTCGAAAAGGGAAAAAAAACGCACACAAAATTTTTAAAACTTGAAATAAGACATCAACAAATCATGGGACTTGCAAAGGAATCCAAGTGACAGTTTTGAACCCCCTAAAAAAAAAAAACAAAAACCCTCCTATTTGTCATGGTCAGTCTGGGCCAGGGTGTTCAAGGACGTGGACCAACCTGTCACAGCCCACATGACACCCACATACAGTGTCTCTGGACGTTGTACAAAATCTCTGACCGGTACTCCTCAAACCTGCCATCAGAAACAAGGAAAGCCTGTAGAACCTGTCAAAGCCATTAGGCACATGAAAAGGGACCCGACAGCTGAATCGAATACGGTGTGCTGGAACCAACAAAGCGATATTAGGGGAAACGCAAAATCCAAAGAACTGCGCAGTTCACAGTAGTGAGCAACGCTGGGGCCTCAGTTATGCAAACACATAGTAACGTACGACGTTAACAGGCAAAACTGCACGTGGGGTATAGCTGAACGATCTTTGCAACCTCTATGCAAATTCAAAATGGTCTAAAAGAAACACTTCATTTTTCAAAAGGCCTGCTTTCCTCTGGGTGCTCTGCGGCCGCCCGCCGGGACCGTCGCGCGCCCCTCTGAGCGCCCTGCGCGGGGAGCTTACCTTGGGCGGGTCGAAGAGCTCCAGCACGCGGTCCGCTCCGCCGTCGGGGCCCCGGGTGCGCCTCAGCGCCAGCCGCCCCCGCTGCCAGCGCGCCCCGCTGTCCATGGACGCTTCGTCGGCCAGGCTGTAGCGCAGCGCTGCCTCCTTGAGGGCCTCGGGCGGCGGCTCGCGGGCCAGGCTCCAGGGCAGGAGCTTCCTGGCCAGGCCAGGTCGCGCCGGGCCTTCGCCCGCCTCCCCCGCGGCCCCGGCGGCGGACAGCTCCCCGGCCGAGCCGCGGCGCAAGATGTGGCGGAGGCTGTGGCGCAGGTGCTGGAAGGTGCAGGCGGCGGACGGTCGCGGCGGGGCCAGCTCCTCGGAGCTGCGGGCCTTGGGC